>NC_142197.1:6138125-6442500 GCF_026936395.1 Plectropomus leopardus
TATAGATTTAGGAGACACTCGGGCATTAACTGATCTAACCTGTTATCAACTTTCACAGTCATTCCCACCTTCACTGCGCTGCTACAGGATGCAATAGGCGGCTTGTTTCTGTCTCCGTTCGCTCCAGCCTTCTCTTTGGAGGTGTGCCGCTCAGGTGCAAAACCCCAACCCAATTACAGGGCCGCCAGATGGCCCAGCAGGTCCCCAACCACAGTGGCGAGGCTGGCACACAGCTCCCTCCTATCACCTCTCTCTCTCACTTCCTCTCTAACTGGGTCAGCTCCCAGGCTCTCTACCTCCCTCCATCCTTCCCTGCTATCTCCTTCATCAGTCTTTTTTTTTTTTTTACTCCTTCCTAATTCTTGCCTCCCAAACCTGAGCAGTCATGGTTCCACTAACACGACCATTTCTACACACAGATAATGAATAGATTAACATGGCAATGTAAAAGATGTTGCGCCTTTCTTAGGTTCAGATTTGGACACCGTGTAGATTTCTATGCTCCCCACTGGTTTTGGCCAGCTTCCTCATTGTGCCGGGTGTTATGTCTCATGCTGTTTGAGGAAGTGATAAAACTGCCAAAACCAGCCCGACTCAGGACTATCCATTTCGTCATCAAACTCAATAGATTTCACAGATCACAGCTCGACTGTACGGTACAGTAAGGAGACACACGGGCAGCCTTTTTGCCAATAACACTTCCCTCTTGTCGTTTTATTGGGTTTCATGAGTTAATCAACCAGGAAATCACCAATTAAACCCATTTTATCAAGCATTATCTGCTAATTATCCCAAAACGATGTGGCACTTTAATTTCAACCAATCGAAATTGTATATGACGCCACAGTAAAAAGGGATAGAATCAATATGAGAGAGCTCATCATCACTTACATGTGCAAAAGTCTTATCCTGGTAAAGACAGTTTTGTACATAATTGGGATTGTTAGGAGATAATTTCTTAGCCTGAAGCTGAAAATTCAGATCATATAGAAGCATGTGTTTGACACCATTTTCTGCAATTACAGCATTACATAATTTTTCATAGCAAGTCCCACAAGCGAAACAGTCTGTATGTTTTTGGAGACTTGTAGCTCACAATTCTGTAAAAATATGAATATAATTCTGTGAATAAAAGACAAAATAAGAAAAACATTGTATGTTTTCCTATGAAAATTTATGTACCAAATTTCATATATATCCCATGTATTTGTGTATAACCAATGGTTTTGGGAAGGTTGCAGTTGTATGACCAGTGCACTGAGAAGAGTAAAGGAGACAGTGGTCCTAGTTTTGCTGTTGTTGAATGCTGACCTTTTTTTACTTCAGTTTATCAAGATTTTTCTGTTTTTGGATTCTTTGTTCACTGCGGTGATGTCTGAAATCGTTTTCTTTACGAATTCAAAGTAACAAGGGTAAAGTAATTGATTTACAAAGTCTTTTGGGGGCTGAGGTATTCCTTTAAGAAAAATAAACCACTGAAACACCCATTAGATAAGACAAAACATCCATTTTCACAGAACTGCTATCAAATCACTGAACCACAGCCAAGCTTAAGTAAGTCCGGTTAATTGTAAATGTCAGTAAATGCAAAATATTTCTGCTTTTAGTTGAATTGGTGTCAAATTTAATGATTTACTTTCAAAAAACAAGATCACCTATCAAATCTAATAAAGAGACAGCGAGTTATTCACAGGGACTTGTTGCAATTTTGACTTTTTAAACAGGAAGAGACTAATAGCAGCGTAAATGTTTCGTCAAAGACAAATCAAAAGCAGCGAGAGACTCACAAATGCTGCCGTAGTGCAGGGATCAATAGTGTGGATCAATAGGGAAGTGCTTTGACTTAACAAGCAAACGAAGGCTCTGCTCTGGAGTCTTTGGGAAATACAGGTGCCAGAAACAAGTGCACAGATTTTATTAGTATCTGAACTGATGGTTCATATTCCCCTAATAACAATGAAATGCTAATGAAGTCATATTATGAGCTATTCGACACTTAACTGTGACAGTCTTGATCATTTACTGGTGAACAGTTTCTCAGAGATTTTAAACCACTCGCAGGTTTGATAGCAGGCAGGGGAGTACCTGCTGTTTAAAAGTAATCCTCAGGAAGACACTTAGTGATTGCTTTACGGATCTAAACTAATAATCAGAGAGGACATGTTTTTTGATCCGACGGGAGCGCTAACAGCGTAATTACAATAAATGACACAAAATAAACTGCAAGCAAATTAAAGCTTGTGTTTGCATGCATAATAGATTGCTGCATCTAACAATTAGCACCCTTATATCAAACAGGGGAGATATTCAGCACATAAATTAGAGTTTTTAAAGTAATTCCAGGCTTTATAGACCATTTCATTATCCCACACTTATGACTCACATGATCTTTATTAAATGAGCTGTGCTCCTTTTTTTGTGACATCAGTATTACATGAAGATGAACAAGTACCACTCAGGTCTGCCCTTTGTTATCAATGCCATGCAGCTAATGGCAATAATGTTTAAACAGTATTTTGTTTATTGTGAGTTCTAATTTTACGTCTGTTATTTTGGACTGAGAAATGCTTGAATTACAAAGAAATATTTTACATTCAAACTTCTACAGAACTGTGGGCACATTTTAACCAACCAATGACAAAAATCCCTCTATTGTGTTTTTTAAAGAGTCCAAGTTAAGATATTGTTGTTCTCATTCGTCACTTGAACAGCCAAATTTGACTGGAATAATTCTCAGTCGCATACAGCCCTAGAAAATAGAATTAAGGTTAAAAAATATCAAAGTTACTCTTTGAGGAAACAAAGACCTTAACCAAAGTATAAGCCAATCGCTGGCTTATACTTTGTGCATTTAAACATAACTAATGAGTCTGTTGGGTCATTCTAGTAGAAAAAAAGCAATTCATGTGTAAAGCCCCATTCTGCACCTCCGATGAACTCCAGATTCCTCTCGCTCTGTCCCGTCTTTGTTTCCTCTCCATCAAAGAAAATCACAATAATCGCCATTCAACCAGCACCAAACCAATTTGCTGTGTCACTGCTGTTTCACAACAACAAGAAAAAACTACATTTTTGTGAAGTCAACTAGCAGCAACACACGTCAGAAATCAAACCTATTCAGCCAAAAAAAAACTGACAGGAACGCCAAAAAAAACCCAAAGCTGTTGCTTTGATACATGGTAGAAAGCCTAAAGGTGCACCTAAACTCTGATAAAGTGCATGTGGAGGACATGATTTAGTGAACTGGCACATTAATTACTGGCTGTCAGTCAAATGTCCACCACCATCTGTCGTCCACTCATTTGCAAGCAGATAGTATTTTCTGAGACATTGCGGTCACACGCACATACACACAAGGGGGGAGTCTTTTTAGGTATATAATAAGTCACGTAAATGATTGTGAAGTGAGCCGCCTGCAGAGGACAGAGATAAGGGGAGGCTGAGGAGCCCCTGTGGCCACTTCCCCTTGTCCGGGTGCAGCCTCTTTACTCACCTGAAGCCAATCTCAGGGGGTAATGGAACTGGAAAAAGTTATTAACCCCGCTTTGCAGCAAGTGCAGGACAGCTCTATTAAGCCAGTGCACAAAGATTTCCTCCATTTTCAATTACTGTCTCCAAAGCGCTGAGGAAAGTCAGAAAAAACACGTTGTTGTCTGCTTGAGAGAGGGACTCAGGGGCCCCAGATCTCAGCGGCTCTTATCATCTTACTCTTGTTCCTCATGCAGCATGGATCTGACACACTCCCCGAGTTGTCGGTGGATACGTTCAGTCTATTTATATGACAAACATCGCAGGGCGGCACACCCACTGGTGAATGGATCCGTCAGCCCGGGGCTAAATAAGAGGCTGGGGAGTAGAGAGGAGGGCAGAGTGTGGAGACACCCAACGGGGTCCTACATTTAGATTCTGAGTCTGGCTTTAAATGATGTTGCCATGACTTGAATCAATACTGAGGCAAAACATAATCCAAAAAAGCTCTCTGTAGGCAGCCCAGGTGAAAATAGACTTTCACAATTCAGCTTTAACGCTAATCTAAGACTGACACTACCGTGGCCTTTATTAATGGAAAATTCTGTGATCAGATTTGAGAGTCAAAGATGAAAAAGTCTGCCTGTCTTTTGATGATGACTGCATAACGAGTGATGAAAGTGAAGCTGATTTTTTTATGCAGAGTCCTCAAAGCATTTTTCAAAAGTTTTGAACATATGTTATATAATTTTAGAGGTGAGCAAAATTATAAATTTATATAATAATTTGAAGATTCTCTGAGGTATGGCTGCAACAGAGGGCTCTGAAGACTCTATATTAACATTTTCAACTGTTGCCAAGTGAACACCTTGCAGCACAGTAACTGGATTGGATTTTAGGACATGTCTGGGACTTGAGAACATTTCTAGGATTCAATGACGTTTGAAGGATTTTAGGACATTTCTAGCATTTTGGGACGTTTGCAGGATTTTAGGACTTTTCTATGACTTTAGGACATGTCTAGGATTTTTGGATATTTCTAGGAATTCAGGATGTTTCTAGCATTTTGGGACATTTCTAGAATTTCACAGCATTTCTAGGATTTTAGGATATTAGGGGCTGCTGGGGATTCTCTTTTTTTATAAACAAGCTCTATTTTGTTGCTGTTTTATGCTCTCAGACACCTTACATATTCTAAAAGTACAAAAAAACAAAAATCAAAACCTGTGTGAATCACTTTATTTTTATTATGAAACAGAAAATGGTTGGGGGCATAATTTATGACAGTGCCTATAGTCTGTGTTTTGGACTTCTAAGTATTAATGCCATTAGGGGGATAAGTAAAACTGCTCTGAATGACATGTAATACAGAATTTCACAGAAATCCTGTGTTTTGTTTTGGCGAAATAACAGTCAGTCTTTCCTTCTCATATCATTAGTGCAGGTAGCTCATATTTAACACAAACACCTTGATTTCCAATAGAAAAAGCAAAGCTTCTGGGCATTTAGAGAAAATACTGTCAGAATTACACTAGTTTTATTTGAGCATTTAGCTTCTGTGCGGCCATCACAGGTCCATTACTGACAAATTACTCACACAGAAACTGCTGGGGATCTGTAATGGTCCACTTTCTCTCACCCCCTGCCATCATTAGACAACTAACAGGGATCAAACACCACAGGCTGACTTGCTCTTTTTTCCATCACGTTGGCAGATACAGTTTGATGGAGCTTAAAAACCCACCTCCCACATTTAGCGAACCTTAGCCCTGGTTGCGTGCTTAGTTGGCTTGGCGGCTGGAGGGAGCAGCGGGGAGGCAGTCGAGGGCTAATATAGCAGTGCCTGGGGAGTCATGTCCGCTGGAATCAGTCATGATGTGGGAGGTGAGGCCAGGGGCCATGGTGCGACTACTGGTAGGTGACTCATACAGATAAAGGGAGGCTATTTGCTCAACCACTTCTTGCCCCCAGGGTCACTCTTAAGGGTAAAACTGCCTGGCAACCGCTGGCAGTATGACAGGCTGGGAGAGGCAGAGTGTGACGGTTTTAACGGTCAAGAGGCGAGACTGACCCTTGGAGCAGAGCGAGAGATGTACTCCAAGGGGTTATAAAGAGTGCTTCATTTTGTCAAGTAGAACAAGATTAAAAATTCAGGACTGGTAATCTTCTCTAAAGAAACCTCAATGTGTCTGCTTTTATAATAACCACTATGTGCAGCACAAGTACCCTGTTATGAGTTCATTTGGTACACACTGACTTTGAGAGAAAGTTCCTCTGATTTCAGGCAGATAATTTGTGTCAAGGTTTTTCCACATTTCAACTTTTACACTGAACAAAAATATAAACGCAACACTTTTGTCTTTCAGGGTTCATATACCTTAAGGCAAGTTAGATTCAAGACTATGAGACTTTTTAATGCCACTAGAATGAAATTCAACACCTACTTCATAATAACCTAAACTGAAAAACAACGACGACAACAAATCACGGACAGACATCAATGACCTAAACGGGTCAGGAGTAATCTTGCCAAATTGCTTAGTATAACATAAAACATAACTTTTTCATTCTGGTGAAATCTATTTTAAATGACGGAGACAAGCATAAAACGAATGTTCATCTGCCACAGAGCTTATTTTCTGCGATAATCCAAAATCCAACGGGAAAATACCACAAATACCAACAATAAAGTGAATGTGAATCTCTCATGATGACTGTCACAGAGCGTTCATGATTGGTTGAGTGATTGCAACGACTTGTCAGTGAGCTGCTTTACTTCTGAATGACTGAGAAAAGGAAAGTTAGTGATCGTATTTAAAAAAAACAACAAAAAACCTGTAGCTTTGATTTTATTTAGCTTCCACCCTCCAGCTTCTTCTTCTTTCTCTTTCCGCCCACTCCTTCACGCCTCCCTTCGCAGCACCCTGCCTCCCGCAGGGCTTCAGCCACAGATATCACAACTGACACGGTTTATTGAGGCAAATAATCAGGAGGGGAATAGTTGTGTGATGTTGGGATTCTACCAAAAGGCAGCAACTACTTTCAGAATACAAAGGGTCATTATCACCTCAAGAATAAGCCTCCACATTTTAAAATACTCATTACTACTGCATTTATGTACAAATAAAGAAACACTTGCAGTAAATGTTTGGAGATCTGTGAAATTTCCACAAAAGGGAAGTGCTGTGGTCTGCAGATGGAGCACTTTTCCTTTGTCATTTTCATTTGGTGTCCATATCAAAAAGACACGTCTCCAGAGTTGTTAATGTTCTCAAACAGACGGCCCTTCAAGTGCTCTTTCCAGACACTTGGCAGTTGACCTTTTAATTCTGTTTAGAGTTTGTTGTGTGTGGTTTACTGATGATGTTGCCTTGGATCGGCTCAAACGAGAAATTGTTGAGCACTCGATGACTAAGTCGATGAATATGCGCTGTCTCATCTGATTTGTCACTTGAAAAAGTGACTCAAAATGCAACGAGAAGGTATTTCGGCTAAGTTGTGCGTTTAAGAAGAAGCAGTTCTCATCCAATTCTTTGCCCGTGGCCTGAATCAAACTTTTTGCTCAGCAGTAGTCCAGAACAAATTTTAACTTGCACTGACATTTTGAGAAATTTTCAGTGTATGCCGAGGGGCTAAATTACACAGTATCAGAACTCATTTGAGGCGGGGTGAATCTGAGGTCACCAAACATCAGCATTCGGCTGAGTGATGGAATAAATCAGCTCGTCCGCAATTGCTTCACCACAAACACCCACGTCTTGAATCTAATTGACACTTTGGTGGTCTGATTTCACATTTGAGTCACAGGATCTCTCAACTTCCCATACACACAATCACACACACGCGCGCGCAATTCTGACAGGTTGCTAATCCCATAAAGGTGTCACAGAGCGAAGTGAGAGTGTGATCAGAAAGTGACAAATAATTCAGCTTCAGAAATAACAGTCTAAGTGTCACCGATCTCCAGTTTCAAGCAGATGTGACAGGGTTCCCACTCTTTTCTAGAGATCATTTTCAAGCACATTTTCAGCAGTGATGTGGCTGTTATGACAGACAGGAACGGCGCGATACACCACTATCTTCCTCTCTGTGGAGGATTAATTTTGTAAGATGTGCATCCTGTGGCTATAACCATTTTGTAAATGTTTTGACTTTTTGACTCTTTGATCACAGAATATAACACCTGCAGATGTACACGTGCCCGTTCAGAACAAGGCGATCGATTGGCTTCAGGACTGCTGCTTGCTGTCAAAAACCGCTCATCCAAACAACTTCACATCTGACACTGTGCCTTACTCAAAATATTCAGAGTTTCAGCCGCTTAAGTTGTAAATCCATCTAACCTGCATATGCCATCATTTGATGTGATATAGGAGTGTGTTCACAGCATTTCCAAAACAGAACTGAGAGAAGCTTATTTAAAATACTTCTGTCCATAAACTACTATTTCAAAATTAATAAGATCCTAAACATAACTGAGCCCCTTCAGATGGTAATGTTGTTTATTTGGAAAGAATTTTACAGGACATTTTTTTTTTTTTCTTTTTTTCTCTTTTTACATGTGTTTTCCTTGACTGAACAATTAGTCAACTGTTATCCAGGTTTTCCAGGATGCTTGTGAGCCCTCAGTAAATATATCATGGCAGCACAGTGGGTTAAAATGAGATGATTAGGATGATTAGAATACAACGCTTCACATGCTAGCTTTCACACTGCCGTATTGACTTTTCCCTTAATTCATGTATCTCCTCATGGTGTCTGTTTCCTCGCACACTTTGATGTTTTCCCTTTCTCCTCGTCCGTCCATTAGAAAGCCTTTCCCCCCACCGGGCATCCTTTCATACGCCTACAGCCCCTCACAACATTTCCACCCACACACTTTGTTTGAAAAGCAGCATGCCTGCCAATGTCCAACTAGCTCAATAATTGTCACAGAACTATAATTTAGCAGCTCTCGTCTTTTCTTTCAGCAGCACAAAGTAAGAAAAATTGACATCAAAAGTACCTGATGAATATCCAGTGAAAAGGAATTTGACCTTTTTGAAGAGGCAGCAAAATAAAAGATGCTATCATTTTCCATCATTTTTTTCCCCCATTGAACTAGAGTGAGCTGTCAGATCGGATCTTACTGGCACTATCATTTAACACAACAGCCTCCCTAAATCATACTCCACAGAGCCAGGGGGGCTAAAAGAGTGAGACTGAACTCATTGACAGTGGTGGCAGCTTGATAGATAACATTGTGAGGGTGACATTGAAATAAACAGGCATTGTGACCAACCATCTTTCAGCTTATCGTTCGCCATCAGGCGTCTCTGACACTGCATTAGCGTGAGCTCTGATTTTCTCATTTGGGAGAAAGTCTCTCATTTGCAAGCACGCTGTTATCGCTGTGACCTGAAGGTTGTGAAAAGCTCCAGCAGTACAGAGAGACAGAGTAGGAAGAGAAAAGGTGAGAAGAGACAGATGTGTCGTACGTGTATTTCTTTTTGCTGCTCTGATATATCTCATCCTCGTAGCTGAGGGATATAGCACAGCTGTTATTGGGTTTCAGCTACAGAAACCTACAGATTGCACACACTTGACAGGCAAACGTGATAGCATCAACGAGATTTCTGTTCCTGTGAGCATCAAGTCTGTAGATTGTGATCAGATGCAGCCATATCAAGACAGTCCATGAAATTGGGTTGAAATTGCTCTTGAATAATACAGTCTGCAGCCATGATGGTGCGATACAGAGATGGAGCACTAAGATGGATGTTTGGCGGTCTACTCAGGGTAAAAATGGGACAATATGCTCGCTGCCTCCATGTGTGCGGAGGAGTCCCCTGCAGTCGACCCTGCACAGCACTGTTCTACCGCTCTGCGCTCTCTCTAAAAAGATAGGAGAAGACAGTTACATCTATAAAATGTCAAAACAGTACAGGTTATTACATTACCTTAAAAGGGTACCTGTTATGCTCATTTTTGGGTTTATGGTTAAAATTTGGGTTTCTACTGAAGCATTTTAGCATGCTTTAATGTGGAAAAACCAATTCATTTCCTCATACTGTCTGTGCTGCAACCACATTTGCATGTTTCCCTAATGTTAGCATGTAGCTGCATGTAGAAGTGTACTTGCAGCTGGAGAATCACTGTGTATAGTGGCACTTTATGTGGTTAAAATTCACCAATGAAAGTTACTTAACACAAGCCAACATGTTCCAGTAAGAATATGATCCAAAATCGTGAGGAAAATAACAAAATCGTCAAACCAAGATTGCATGTTTTCCTGTCGTTAGCTACATGTAGCAGTGAATTTAAAAACGTAGTGTGCCTAGAGCAGGTGACCATATTAAGAACTTGGTACAATCTGATGTCATCTTGTAACCAAAATAGAAAAAAACGTTGAAAACACGGTATTCAGAAAGATCTGAAGCCTGAGGTTTGTGCTCACAGGGATTATGTTTACATACGTATACCTCATTATTTAAAACTTTGGCTACATTTCATATGAACAACTAACACTGTAGGTAACTATTATAATAGCTATTGATCAATCAGGCGATTATTGCCTAATTCTCTCATGAACAAAAGCCTTTTCTGTAAGCTGCCTTTTGCCTCATCTGCAGACACGAGGGAGACGTCATTTGCTAACTGACAAACAAAGACACACTATAAAGTCCTGCACCACTTCATCTCCTCAGACAACAACCAGCCGCTGACCTTTAACCCCGACAACCAACTTACTGGTCTTGACACTCGGAGACAGACTTATAATCGTGATGATCCCAGTATTGGCAGACAAGGCTCCGAACCAAAACATCTGCTGTAGTCATACCTCCAGGCAGCAACAGAGAATCCTCCCCACCTCCCACTGCCCACATGATAATTATCACTGCTGGCTGCGGCCAAGCCATCCATGCTGCCATGTCCACTCAACGCTTCAGTGAGTTTCGGGTACTACATGGTCCTGTGATTAAAATAAATGAGGTCTGGGGGGGGGGGGTCTCTCATTAATTTTATATACTTATTTTGATTGAGTAAACTGAAAATGTTTTTTTATGTCTGCTGCAAACTGTTATTCTCGCTGTACTGGGAGCTGTCCGTGGTGCTGAAGAGACATTTAGTACTTCACACAACAGGAAGAGATGCTCTGGTAACTGACATAATCTTTGGCTGAATTTAACCAGACTGGATAGTATTAGTTAAGCATTTTATTTATTTATTTTGTCTGGATAACATTATACTACAAATAGTCAGAGGTATGGAGGTAAGGCAGTGACACTGAAAACATGTCTTCCCAATTAGTTTCTTCATTTTAGGGAAGGGGACAACGTGCAATGACCTGCCATACTTAGACTGGCTTACTGAGATATTCTTCCTTACAGTAAAAATGGCCAAGAGGCTGGCACTTGATTTATTCATCTGGTAATAAGCCTAACCTCTCTCTTTTCTATGAATGGCTGTTTTTGAGCTACAAGGAAGGCCAAATGTGGTCTGCAGCAGACGTCAAGGCTTGTTGCTCTTAGCCAAGATGACTTCTGGAAAACTTGCAGCCCCTACTGGCTGGTTAAAAGGAGTCAGCAGTTAATAATGGTACAAATAATAGTACATAAAAAAAGCTTTTTCCAACAATTATAAATCACCCCAACAACAAGAGGTCCTTGAGCATACAGTCATAAATGTGCAAACAAAATTTTAGGCTGATTGGTCCAGTAGTTTGCAAATTAGCTGAAGACAGACAGATACACACAGAAATGATCAAATGCATGAGCCCATCCAGGTTCACACCTGGTGGACTGACAACCAATGAATGCAAATGAAAAACAAAATATCACAGATATCTTTGCTAGATCACCTCCTGGTCTTCCAGGAACATTTCAGTTGCCATCTTGCACAAAGTTGTGATTTTGTTTGCCTCTGCCAGCTCAGTTACAAAACACTTGAGACTATTCCTGCCTCCAGAGGAGCTCTGCCATGAAATTTATAAAAGAGTACACTCCAATCTGCGTATCTTTGTAGAGAACCACATCTGACACACCGCCCTGTCAGAGTGGATCAGGCCCTGGCCCAAAACCCCATACACAACCAATTTCACTGCAAGTCTTAATTCCAAGTGGACTGTTGAGACCCCCCCCCCCCCTCCCCCACCAGTCTAAACCTCTCTGCCATGGCTTCTCCTGAGTCACTGAGCCTTCTGACTTTTAGTGCTGCTCCATCAACAATTTTTTTTTAAAAGAAAAGCATGAATATTCCACAAATTCAAATTAAATGTTTGCTCATTCAGATGCAGTGAAAAAGCTTTCACAGATGACTATGACTAAAGCTATGAGATGACTAACAGATGCTGCAAACACTTAAGCCTTTTGTCTACATTTTCAGATCCAGAACAAAACTATCAAGCACACTGTAAAAGTCAACAGGCTGTTGATTGATGGGACAACATTTTTAAGATGTTCACTGCTCCGGGCGTCATCAACAACGTCTGATGGTTTACAGGAATGTTGGTTAATATTTTATTTACCAAATGGCTATATCTCCACTTGGTGAAGTTTTCAAATTTGTATTTGTTATGCTTAAAGCAAAACTTCACCCATTTTATCTGAAACCTTCTATACCAAATACTACCCAAACATCACAAGATGTTTACAGCAATATTTGACAGCTCTTGTCAGCTACAGATTAAATCCATGTCTGTCCTAACTCATATGTAGCCATGAAATTAGACACCTCATTTGTTGCAAAAAAAGCCACAAATTCTAAAACATGGATGCTTCACACAAATCTCCAACAGAGCAGCACTGAAGATCTTAATGATCAACAGAGTTTCAAGGAGGACACCCATAACTACCTGACCAAACGTAACCCTTCTGTTATGGCACTGAATAATAGCCAGGAAAGTTTTTTTGCAAAGTCACAGTGATATCAACCTTTGACCTTTTGGATATAAAATGTCTTTACTTTATAATTTAATCGTTTTTCCGCAGAGTGACAGTTGACTGCCAAAATCTAATATGTTCATGCTTGAGTGCAAGTGAACGTTTGTGCCAAATTAGAATTTAGGTGTTCTTGATATACTGAGTTCACAATAATGAGGAGGACAAGGTCACAGTGAACTTTAGCTTTGACCAACAAAATCTAATCAGTTCATCATAAAGTCCAAGTAGACATTTGTGCAAAATAACGAGAAGGTTTTCTTAAAATATTGCGATCACGAGAATGATAAGTACGAGGTTACAGTGACCTTGACTTTGGCCAATGAAATCTAATCAGTTCATTGTTGAGTCAAAGTGGACATTTGTGCCAAATTTGAAGAAATTTCCTTAATGCATTCATGAGATATACCGTTTACAAGAATGGGACAAACAGATGGACAGAATAACATTCGTATGGACAACCTGAAAACATAATGCCTGAGGCCACATCTCTCATCGACGCAGAGGCATAAAAATCGTTTTGTAAGCCTGAAAGAGATATCACCATGACTGTGCTCTATGTAAGACAGAGTATTACATTTTCTTGAAGTGTTTCTGCTGGATTTTTGTTCTCATTAGCAGGAAGGATGAAAAGATAAGTCCTGTTTAAAGTTCTATCAGACTATTTCATGTACTATCAAGTTTAAAGAGACAGAAAAACTAAAGACAAGATCATGAAGGTGTGTCTCCAGTGGCGACGCTTAAACGGCAGTAGAAATGTAATTCCTATTGATTCGAGTCTGATTTAACAGCTCACTGACTGGGCTGTTTGGCTGGAGAAGCGAGTGCCCCCTGAGGGAGATAAACAGAGCTGCAGACACAGAGTGACAGGGCTGCTGGAGTATAATGGAAACAGGGAGGAAGAAGGAAGCCAGAGGACGAAGAAAAGAGCTGCCTTTTCTTCTCTTGTCTGTCTCGTGTTCAGGTCAGATCACACAGGGCTGACACCGGACTTGTACTGAGGCTGAAGGAAGGCCCGAGAACTGGCTCGGTCTGTGAAACATGCCTCTGAGAGCAATTAGGAGGCCAATTACTTTCTTCTTATGGAGGATGGCATGTCAGGGCTTGCCAGCTCCAGTGTGCAATCCTTCCTGACATCCGTCCCCACCAACAACCCATAGTGATGCTTTTCGTTTCCCCCGTTCGGGTTAGAAAGCGCTGCAGCTGGCCAGCTGGAAAAACTCTACAACATCACAATGAGGAAGTCCTCAGGGGTTGCAAATCCACAACTATCAGAACTTGTTTAGCAGTTCCCAAGAATATGATGCACTGAATAGATCTATTATGGGGAAATGAAGCATAAGCAAATGTCTTTAGCTGTTTACCACCCTGTCAGTTTTGGCCTGATTCTTCTAAATGTCTTATTAAAATCAGGATACTTGGAAATTTAAATTAGCCTTTTTAATTAACTAAGCATGAGTGCCATTTGGTAATTCAAATTATGAGAGGTGACATTGTGAGGCAGCATGTGCTGTTGTGATAATTCTTATTTTTGGTAAACAGCAGGAGATTTGGGAGGTGGAGCTGGATTGGGGGATATTTTCCCAGGGAGACGTCTCAGCAGAGAGCCAGTTTGGCACCAGCTTAATGCCAGTCGGCCTCCACTGGGCACCGGCAAACAGTTGTGTCATTCAATTGTGGCCCAATCCGATCAGACAGAGAAGAGGCCGGCGAACCGCCGCCACGCAGAGACAAACTCTGAGGCCCAGTGGAGGTCAAGGCACACACAAGCATGCTGTCCAAATCCTCACTGCTGCTCCCCATCAGACAGGACTCATGGGGCTACAGCGAGGGGCTGGAGAGAACCAGCTTTTCAAAAACATTTCAAACACAGTTTTTTTTCACGGTCTGGGAATTCTTAAACTTTGTCAGACTTGCACAAGAATCCTTAATTCAAACAAGTTGTTTTATTCAAAGGCTGTGAGGTGCTCTGAATTATTACTAGGACTGCACCCAACTCTGGAGTTTGAACGGGCTCAGCAGGATGTTCAGTGTAAACAAGCTCACGTCACTAACGACAGGTTGTAAATGTGCAACATTTGGCCAACAAGACATTGAAAAACGTTTCTGGAAACAATTAAAAACGATAGGCAAGAAAAGGCAGCGAAGTAAAATAATCTTCATTTATTTTTTGATGATTTTCACTGCTTAGTTTTACCATTTTATCAAATTTCACTCCAAGTTTGAGAGACAGAGAGAAGGAAGGGCGTGTCTCTTGATCAGCTGTATATTCTTTGAGGCTGTGGCTGGCGGCAAGCAATACAAAAAGGCTTAAGTACAGCCTGTAATTTGAGCAACAGCCTGAGAGCCAGCATTGTGGGGGGAGGGAGGATATCTAGGCATTGTTAGATGGAGTTAAGTCGACAACAGTTCATCTACACATACCACCCACACTGTTTTGATACAAAGCTGGTTGAAAAACAGTAAAATATCCCTTTAAATAAGTGAACATATGACTTTTATATTATTCAGGTAATGTTTTATTGCACTACATTACCTCGCTGTAAACTGCCTTACCAAGTCTCTCTAGGAGCACTGTGTCTCTCGAGAGTCCCTGTTTAAATAAAGATCAAATAAGTAAACAAATTCTCACTCATCTTTTTGCCGCTGGTGGTTGTGTTCTGCTTCTACTGTACCTGCTGGACGCTGCTGCACTGACTGTGTCAATCGATTTCCTCCACACCAGCTCATCCTGCTCTGGTTTCTTTGTTACCACACTTGCCCATGGCATGTCTTGCTTTGTACATTTTGTGTATCTCGAATTTCATACAGTAGATAGGCTTCTGTTTGGTTTTGTTATCTAAAGCCATTTTGGGATTATTGTGCTTCATACTGAAACTCCCACAGTTGCCTGGACTCACCAGGAGGCACCACCAGGTATTAAAACAACAGATCCAATGTCCTCTGATATGTTTCTCAAACATAATCAATAATGAATGAATATGAGTGTTTGACTGCATGCTGTAAAATGGGAGAGCCATAAGCATTACTTCCATTTCTTTAATGCGTCTTTGCAGTAACAAATATGATGGCAACGAGAGAAGCTTTACAGACATTTTCTAATGAGCACTGAAGCTGCAAAAAAAACCACACAGAGGCATTATGGCATCAGTGAATGACAGAAACAACTATAGCAAAAAAACAACTATGGGCATAAAAGTGCAATTATTCTACTGAGAAATAGTCAGTAAATACAAGAAGCAGTGGATGTGGTTGCCAAATATTTCCAACCAAATATCTGAGTGTGTCCTGGTATAAAATATTTAAATTTAAAGCATTTAAAGACCTATTCAATTCAATTTTTAACTAAATTTGAGACTGGTTTTTGAGACAAATTATCTTTTTTTTTTTTTTTTTGCATTGCAGGCAAATAGAAATTTAAGTGGCACACATCTACTCCTGTGCAGAGGTAGGTTTTATGTAGGTTATTACAGTGAGCTAGGTTAATCCACATTTTGCCAACAGGTTGAGTGAAAGTATAAAGTAAAACTAAATGTTCAATGCATCAATGCATTTTTGAAATACTGCATTCAAAAGAATGGGATGGGTACAAGGTCGCAGTGACCTTTGACCACCGAAATCTGATCATTTCATCAGTGAGTCCAAGTGGATGTTTGTGCCAAATTTGAGGAAATTTCCTATGAACCTTCTTGAGATTTTACATTGACAAGAATGAGACGGGCACAAGATCCCTGTGACCTTGACGGCTAACTAAAGAAATCTACTTAGTTCATCATGAGTCTAAGAGAACGTTTGTGCCAAATTTTAAGAAATTCCTTCAAGGCATTCTTGAGATAATGCACAAGGTTGGGATGGACAACCATAAAACATAATCCCTCTGGCCATGGCTATCCCCAGTGAAAAGACAGTATGAGTTTCAGTGGTAGGTTTAAAGATTTTTACTAACAGAAATGTAAATGTTTGCTGGATGGATGGATTTTGACTCAAGATATCAGATTATTATTATATTTTTTAAAGACTGTTGAGGTATAATATTTATAACAACATTTATTAACAATAAGACATTTATTGAGTTTTTAAGGCTCTGCAGATACCCTGAACATATATTTTATTTTTCCTACCATGTTTCTCTGATTCATTATAGGTATTTCTACAACATTTTTGGCAGCAACACATCCACTCTCCCCCTGACGCTCTCTGAATCCCACTGTACACTTCTCTTTTGTCCTCCTCCTCTCAGCTCTCCATGTGTACAGCCATACAGAGCACTGCTTATTATCTCAGATCTTACTGTGCTTAGACCCGTCCTGCTCCACCAGGGGGACCCAAATACTGTAAGCGTGGACTTTGCCTCTCCAGCTAAGCTCCTGTGACCTTGGAGCGATGTGTGGCGCCCTGGGAACCTGCCCCGAATGAACAATATGAGGCGGGGAGGGAGCCGGGCATACAAACAGTCCATTACCATCCACAATGTGGGCTCTCTGCTGTGCCTATGCAGAAAGCTCGCGGCTTGACCATCCTCTGTCATTTTACTCTTCCAGGGAGGGGGATCTCTCTCTCTCTCTCTCTCTCTCTCTCTAGTGTGCAATCTGACCAAAGAGGAAGAGACCAGAGTACATGAATAAAGGGACTGGTTTGCTTCAGGCAGAGCTGAAATTGGTCTATTACAGGGCTCCATTTGAGATCAGTGTGGGAGGGAGTGGCCAGGCCAAGCACTGAGGGTTTTCCCTATTTGCCTTTTTATGTCTCTTCCCTTTTTAGTGTAAGTTGCAGAAAATATTTTAACCTCAATGCATAAAGTAAAAGTGCAATTATACATATCTGGCTGAAAAATTTTGAAGAAAATCAAACTCTAATTCTTGTGTTTAGTTGAACTAGGACTCATGAAGAATTCCACATTCTGCCATGTAAGACAATCTTGCTTGAATCAGTTTTACCCCTTCAGTTTAATAACTTAAGTAGAAAAAAGGGACCAAGTGAGTATGATTAGCTGCAATTCAATATATGAAATTGCTGCTGATAGTGGATTCAGCTCTGACTGGCCGTGATTATAAAGATGGATTGCCTCTTATATCAAGCAAAAAAAAATGTATTACTATTTTGCAGCTGTAGCTTTTTCTCTTTTTTTTCCCACTCAAACCAAAATTGAGAAATGCCATAATGCCTAATCAGAGACGTCAAACGACCTTTATCTACTCGCGCGAAATGGCACATAAGTGGACTGATTTGTTTCCATCTGCGATGTGCGAGTGGATAAGGTGAACAAGAGGGCTTAGCGGCAGGACGATTACATAAGAATCAATGCTCTCTTTGAGGTATTATCTGTGAATGAAAGAGTTTCAACTAATGTGGAGTAAGCCTGGCCCGGCACAAGCTATCTCTGGTAATGCTGAGGACCATACAATCAGGCGGCATTGTAGTTGGAGTGGGCCCCTCTCCTGCATGATCATTAGGCAAATGGAGATGCAGCATTGGAGAGCGTGCTATGTTATTTGCTGTGATGTTTTTCTTCAGATTTAGAAAGACTGACATGCTATATTATCTTTGCCGCTGTGTTATCATCTTTGAAATGCTAAGAGATTTTGCACTCCCTTGAATGAAAACTGCACATTGTCATATTCCTGGGCATTTTGAGCATTAAACACTTCATTTCCTGTATTCTGATGATTTGATGCACCAATTTATAGTAGAAATATCTTTATTTATGCGAAAGAAAACAGAAAATTCAAGCGACAGGTGGCAGTTCAAAATATAATGAAAACCACAACAAAATATTTCTGATGAGACTCAAATGTTACCATTTCGTGGCTTATGGTCCTCATGAATGTTAACTTCAACACTTTTGGAAAAGTGCAGCTCACAGCTGCTTCCTTCAGCTTTTCAGGGGGAAGCACACGCAGCGACAGAGCTACCAGTCAGAGGATGAACATCTAGAGTATGTGTTGCATGATAATACCCTGTTCTTTACTGCCCTTTTGCATTGACTGATAAAATATAAAATAAAACAATGTTATCCCAAACCTACAGAAACAACAACCAACAATTCCAGGCCCTTGCATGGACACCAGTTTGTGCTGCAGTGTGAGCAAAAGTCTATAAAACAAACCATGGGAAATGTGGTGAAGACTTTTTGTCGTTTCTCTGCCTAACTTTCTGAAAGCCGGTAACCTTGAGAGGAAAGAGCAGAGCAAGATCGAGGTCAACCTCTAAACTCCAAGATGCTGTCTGTTGAAATTATAGGAGCCATTCTGTATAATGACTGCACTGAGGTAAACAGAATTAATCAAGATTACTGGACAGGATAGCTTGAAGGTGTCTCGCTGCAGGGGGAGAGAAAGTCTGATACTCAGCATTAGTGGTGAGCTTAGCGCAGCTCAGATAAATAGGTGATTTATAGGATCCATTAATAGTGAGAGGCAGCCCACACATCTCATTACACAAGTTAGATTGTTTATAGTTGGTAAAAGAAGCCGTGCCTCCGCTGTTATGAACGAGGATATTCAATCATAAGTGCTGCTTTGTATGAAAGGTCAAACTGATGCAAAACAATGAAAACGTATCATTTGGAGAGAAAATATTGCAAAAAGGGCGGCGCTGCATCATACTATGACTTGGCTTAAGACATACCGCCTCAAAATACCCACCCCCATGTTTGATCATGTTTATTGTCTTCAGCCATCTGCAGCTGATAACCCTTGACTGAACAAGCTGTTAGTTATCCCATGAGGGAGTGTGTGGAAATATACGCACTTGTTCGGAAATGACTTTCCTGTTTGAACTGCAAGCGATCCACAAAACGGTTCTGAGAGAAGTGAGAGTGTTAGAGGGAGTCTAAAATCTTCTGTCACAAACGATATTTTGATTTCTTTAAATTAGAAGTAGAAGCAGCTTGTTAGGCGACATTTGCTCCTGAGGCGCTGCTGCTCTGTGACTCACTGCTGTACTTCAGATGCTGCTACCAGGAAAACCAGCAAACTCAGAGACAAAGGAAAAGAAATGTAAACTTACGAACTTGAAAATATAAAATATACCGAAGCCAAGCAACAGGGAGTGATCATTAAAAAAAAAAAAGGGAAATACCCAAGAGGGAAACGGCATCAGCAGGTCCGCCACTGCTGCTTCCATTCAGCTGAATGTGTTCGTGTGACATTTAGAGGAATTAGGCGGTGTTAGGAAAAATGACAACCGCTTTGTCTCTGTTAAAGAGCTTAGCCAAGACACGGAGAACAATTTTGTACAGCTCTCACACGAGCTTTGAAAACACAAAAGGAAAATCTTTGCTTGTCTGGTGGCACTTGACTGCACCCAATAGAAATTTGTGAAAGTGTTGCCCTGACTCGGGACTAGTGATTTCTATCCTGCTTCAATGATGTCAGGAGAGAAATGTTGTTAAGATTTGTTGTTATATCTTGATACTGTAAAACAAACACTGAAGCAAACGCAGAAGTGCTATAAAACTGCAGTTCCTTTAATAGCCACTCGAGGCTGACCCCAAGAGTGAGTCAATCCTCATAGACCCCCTGATAAAATGCCGAACTTTGCAGAAGAAATAAACATGTTTACAGCCTGGAAGCACAGACTGTTAATTCAGTTATTAAGCTTAAAGTAACCCATAATTAGATATTTTTATATAGTTATATTATATATATTATTGGTCAGTCTATGTGTAAACATCACTATGCTGCTGGTAAGAATCTGAAATGGGGAATCAATGACCAATTAAATCTGACCTTGTTTTTTTTTTTTTACTAAATAACTGCTATATTAAATCAGTGTTATTTAATACCAATACATGTATAATAATGTGCATAATATAAGCAAACATTTCTTCAGAAAAGCTTTCATCTGTAATCAGCCTCCAAGTTTTAGACAAACTCAAATTTCCTTAATTTCTGTCTAATTGGACCACTCACAGCATCCTCCAGCTCCCTCCAGCTGTCTGCTGGTTCCTCCATAAATCTCCTCCTAAATTGGCCTGATTTTTCAAGTGAATGAGGGTGTGTGTGTGTGTGTGTGTGTGTGAGTGTGTGTGGCGGCCCTGTTCTGACCTTCAGCTGTGGGCCAACAGTCCAGACTGATCAGGCAGAGGGAAACCAACTGCCAGCACTACTTCGTCGGCTGTCAGGTGTTGACAACCTGCATAAACATCGAGTGAGAAGTGTGGCTCACCTGAGGGGCAGAAGCCAGCATGAATGATCTGAGGAGTCACTCAGATGAGAACAAGTTTGACTGGGCTAAACCTGTGATATGAAAGTGAAGGTGAAAAACACTTCAGTGAGGGCATTTGCATCCCAAAAGTTCGCGCTCTCTTTCTTTTTTTTGGCAGAGCTATAGCCCCGCCAAGACAGGAATGTGAATGATGAGTATTGCTGCGTCACCCATTTTAAAGGGGAGGTATGTGGCTTGTTCTTGATGTGAGTTTCCCAGGAAATGACGTGGAGGCTCCTGAAGATAGTGATGAGAAAGTGATTCCCTGTACCCTTAAAATACAGATTCCAAGTATCAATTCCCAACCATACTGCACCATTGAAACAGCAGAGGTTGAAACAGTAGTGATTTCACTACTTAGCCCCCATAACATGATAGTAGTAAAAACTAAAAATATTATTTTCTTCTATTATTTATTCTTCCTCCAACAAAGCAATCAAACAGTGTGCAACCAGTGATCTTTATGCAAATCAATTGAATCCACTGTAAAGAGCAAGCCTATTTTGGATGACTGACGCAAATATGATGATCTATTAGCCTATCAGTCATGCTATTAAGGTCTGCCATTATGAATCAGGCTTGATGGTTTGTGATTGGACACTGAAGCATACTGGGGCTCATTAGCCCCTACAGTTCTCATCAGATCTGCCTAGATCAAAATCAATGAGCTCCACTTTTTAAAAAGGACTGTAACAGCTGTGACCTTTGCAGCAGCGAGGTCAACGCGATGCCAGTTTCTCCTTAAATTGGTTAAGACTGATTGTTAACAGAAGCAGGCGTCCTCAGCTCGTATCAAACAGTTTGGATCCTTGCACTGTTTCACAGTATCAAATATTCCTACTGGCCCACAACTGCAAACATGAAATATTCAACAAAGCAAGTTGTAGTGATCTCTAGATCAAAGGTTCTCAAACTGGGGGTCATGAACCAGTGGGGGGGTGACAAGATATAAGTGGGGAGGTTGGAATATGATTTTCAGGATACGTGAAATATTTTTCAACTTTGTCAAAATGTTATCTTTGTAAAAACGTATGCCTCCCCAAGCTGTCAAGTTACAGTTTCCATCCAGACTCATGTTGCCATGACAGTAGACAATGCTTCAAATACGGATGCTGCTGCAAAAAAGTTACACATTCTAAAACATGGATGCTTCACACACATCTTCCACCTGGCAGCACAGAAGATTTCCACAATCGGCACAGTTTCAAGGTGAACACCCAAGATTAGTATCATAAAGTCAGCAGCCGACCAAATGTTTCCCCTCTGTTCCTGAGATATAGTGTCGAGTAACGGTCAGAATTCAGTTCAGTTCAGTTTGTTTTCTCTGCCGTTGTTATTATCAGGGTCACGAGCTGAAAACTTTGAGAACCTAAGCTGTTGATAATGTAAAGGCCTTAGGTCTTTATTTGCATAGCCGTGGAAAAGTAATTCTGAGCATTTACAACGTACACAGTAGTTAAAATTTGTCCCGCACTACAATTGGACATCTGTGCCATATTTAAAGAAATTTCTCACAATGTTCCCCAAATATTGTATTCACAAAAATAGGAAAGACTCAAGGTCACAGTGACCTTGATGATTTACCACCAAACTTAAATCAGTTTATCTCTGAGTCTGAGTGGACGTTTGTGCCAAATTTGAAGAAATTCCACAAGCTGTTCTTCAAATCCTGTGTTCACGAGAATTGGACAGAAAGACGAAAACATAATGCCTCAGGCCATGGCTGGGGTGTAGAGACATAATAAAATAATGTGAGGTATAAATTGAATGTGACTCATTTATGATTGTCCTCATTATTATGACAGATTAGCGACTCAACACTGTTCATAAAAGAAGAAAAAAAAAGACAGCCACCACCACAACAGAGCAGAGCAACAGAGCAGAGAATCATCAACTCCACCTAGTTCATTGTGTGGTGTAAAACACAATGATCACAGCACTTTAGCTATTGTTGTTTTGGCTTAGGCTGTTTGGCCTCTGAGGAAAATGGGGGCCATAAGTCTCTGGCATTGTTATTTTCGGGGTCACGGGCTGAAAACTTTGAGAACCTAAGCTGTAGATAATGTAAACGCCTTAGGTCGTTATTTGCATAGCCGTGGAAAATTAATTCTGAACATCCTATCCTGTAATTATTCATGCAGACGCTAAATTCCCACAAGGGAGACCACTGTGTGCCTGGGCTATCTCTCTTGCCCCCTTCGTGCGGTGACAACACAGAGGGACAAAGCCCGTTTACACAAACTCACGCTGTAAACCAGAGAGGCAGAGCTGCCCTCCAGGCACATCTCCCTCAGTACACAGAAAAACTTCATTATAAAACAAACGTGGCTTTAAAAAAGGAGCCTCAGTAGAAGGTGCTCTTTTACAAACGTCTGGACAGAATTAAATTAAAGAGAAACTGACACTGCGGCTCAGTCCACCAGTGGTTCTGGATGAGCCTCTTGATGTGTTGAAAGCCCAAACGAGCTCCATACCTCGTTTGGTCTGTAAAATGTGCTTTTGATGGTTTTCCCTGAGAAACAGTGCGCGGCTCGCAGAGCAGGTCTGTATTTTCTCAGCGGCAGTTCGCCATGCCTGACATGATCCTATTTTGAATGGTCCTCTGCGGTAATAAGGTCATTTGTCTTGTGCAAAGGAGAGGGGATCTATAGTTGTCATATTCTGAGCTGGAGATAAATGTGAAAGGCTAAGACTGTGCCAGTGAAAAGAATTTATGCAGTCAAGCCTTTCCTTTCTCGGCTTTTGTGTACAAAAAAACCCTCAGCGTCTGGAAACAAAAGGATGCAATTAAAACTGCAGAGTTGGAGCAGATGTCAGTTACACATTGATCTTCTGAATAATAATGTTTATGTAAAACGAACTTCTTGCCCTCTTTATAATGTCCATCTTGTATTTACAGTCAGAACACTGTTTTTATGCTGCTTTTTTAGGGCCTGGTAAGTTTGAAAAAGGGAATTTTAGGGGGCGTTCACACTAACCTGTTTGGTTTGGGTCAAAAGGATTCTGGTGCTGATTTAATTCAGTTCATTTTAGCTGCTGTGAAAGCTATCAATCGAACTCAGCTATGGTCTAAACAAAAACATAAATGGCCTAAAATGTAGGTCTCCAAAGTGAAAGGAAAACGGACCAACCATAAGATTTTGTGATATACTGTATTTGAAATATCTAACATGAGACAACATGTGCTACCAAACCATCCGCGCCTGAAAAGATGGATGAGGACAATGATGGAGTGTTTGATAGAGTATTTGTCTTAAAAAAGTTCTGTATGGATCTTTGGGAGAAAAAAGGAAATTCGGTGGTTTGTAAACCCAAATTTAAACAAAATTACCAAAACTAGAAGGCTGCCAAGCTACAATGGAGCAGTTTGGTATTTTTCAGGGAATTTCGAAAACTCTGCTTAAGAAAGTAATGCTTTGGCTAAATGGATAGCTAAAAACTGCTGCTCAATTAACACAGACTGTCGACTGAGAGAAATAATTCAAATCACATCAGGAGACACATTGTGAAAGCTGCTCTTGAGAGAATGTCATGTCTACGCACTTTGCATGAGGGTGGGAGGGCACTAAAGATTAAATTTACTGAAGAAAAGTCAAACACAATCAGGCATGTGGTGAAACACAATTCAACAGATTGTTTTTCCAGAGCTGATGATGGAAATAGCAAAGGATGGAGCGTTTGCTTCCTTCTCATCTCTGCTGAGAACTGCACACGCAGCGCCGATCAGGCACTCACAAGAAAACATCAGCGGGTAAAGACAACATTTATAAGCTGCATGCACGCGAACATTTCAATTATCCTGGAAACAGGAGTTCAGTCTTGTGGTGTCAGAGAACGCGAGAGAAATTCAAGTGACAACCTCCAGCAGTCTGGTACAAAAAAACAGTTTTGGTCTCTGTAGCTAATTTCAACATCCATGATGACTATACAGTGACGAATTGTTATTTTAACTCAAACATTTGTATTTTTTAGGCCTAAAGTTATGCATTAAAGCCGGGGCTGCTTGAGAGACAGGCTGTCTGTTGATAGGATAGAGTAGTCAGGCTCTCTCTCGTCCAAATATAGTCATTTCTGGGTCCAAAATACCAAGATGGCAACGGCAGGAAAGCCAAATTCAAGGCTTCCAAATGGTAAGCCAACAAATCAATGGGTGAAACCACAGTTGCTACGTCCATTTTTTATATTGTCTATGGTGTTTGTCTATGCACTTCACTGTTCACAAGTTTATATAAAAACTTGTGGCAAACAAAATATAAAATGACAAAACTGAGTTGTTTTTGTTTGATTTCATAAAGATTATACATGATGATTAATTTCAGTCTTTGTTATGTAAAAAACACAAATAAATAGAGAAATGTATATAGGGGGCAGGTAAAAATCACTGTATTTAAACCCAACAGCTGGTTAAATAACAAAAAAGAGAATAGGAAATAGATTTTCTGTAAAGCTTAACAAAAATGAGAGCTTTCCACACAAAACCACACAACAAATGGCTTCGAGTGTTTCTTTTTCCTCTACTCTGTAATTTGAAAAGCAGGCGAGTCGATAACGCTCTTCGTTTTTTATTCTTAATGCTCTTCTTCCTCTAATACCAAAAGTGCATATGTTAAAAACAAAATTGATTTGTTTAGCTGCTGCTGCGTAAACCTCCTCCATCACTCTTGTTCAGTAAATGGCTTAGCTCCTCCATCACACCATAGCTCCTGTGATCTACCTCGCCGCTGCAGTCATGAAAAGACTTCACCGAGGTCCGACCCTGCAGGCTGGATCGGCTACAAAGCGCTTCTCCACTCGGCTGTTTATCGTCACGCGCTCAAATTCCTCACTGGCGTTTCATGTTCTAATTTTTCTTGGATCAGGCAGGAATGAGTGTTTTCACAGCTACAGTGGGAATCCGATTATCATACAGGGATCACAGTCGTCATGGAAACCCAAGGATGGTGCATGGTGTTAAGCCATCCCTTACACATCCTAGAACATTGGGAATTAGTGTGAAAATTCAGCTCCCTTAAAATAAAGATGTGACAAATTCCATCTTTTGTATTAGGCACATTCTCCAGCAGGAGGCCATATTTTGTTTTTACAGCCTGCCTGTGTGGTTCGAACATAACCTGGTCTTTAAAGAAACTCTGCTGTGTCACTCACTTTCTCCTAATTAATGCATGCCTCAAAACAAAGCATCAAATATCTCATATTCAAAGGATCAGTTGCTACCGACAGACCAGGGATTACACCAATGCTTTAATGGAATTAAGAATATTTTAAAGAATATGTACAGTGACTGAGGGATTTGGCTCAATGTCATTTTCTGATGTTTATCTAGTTTAAACCTTTGTAGCCTGGAAATTGCTTTACTTTACTAAAACACCTTAACAAGTCATTAAACCTTCAAACAATGATCAAATGGTTTATTCTGAAAACTTCTTACACATCACATTTCCTCCCCAAAAAGATAGTGGAAAATGATGGAAAAACTATAATTATAAACTATTAAAATCTAATATTTAAATTATTTAAAATAGTTTTCAGCACAATTATTATGACATTTTAAGCACCTTTCCCTTGTTTGCTTTTTTTTAAGAAAAATTCAGATAATTTTCTTTTACTTTTTATAATTTTTTATTTATTTTTTTGCTAATTTTTGGGTCATTTCTTCTTAAGTTACACAGTGTCCTCCTCCCATGATTTTGAAAGATATTCATATTATGAAGAAAGGATGGGATTTAACAAGTTTGTACTTCTTCTAACTCTGTTCCAAAAACGGACGCCAAGTCATCATATGTTTAACCATTTCTTTTGCTTTGTGTTTAATCATGTCTGCTTGCTTGTAAAATTATTTCTCTTTTTCCTTTTTTCATGTTGGGAATAAATCAAATCAGGCCAGTTTGTGCAGGTTTCACTGGGTTAAGAGAAGTTCATCTAGGCTTTACATGGGCTCAATTACAATTACTAAATGAACTGTAATTACAAAAACACCTCAAGTAAACTTTTAAAAACTGTTGATACCTTTTAAAATTCTGCTCTCTTTCTAGCAGCCTGGAGGTGGAAGTAACAGCTTGCCAGACATTTTCTGATCATTTTTTTGTGTGTGTGTTTGTGTTTTGCATTATGCCTATTAATGTCTTTGGAACATTTGGGAAAGAACAGGCTGTAACAGCTGTCGCACCGAGGACATACTGCAGGACAGACTCCAAACTGATTCATGTTAGTGGTACCTTTTTTCGAGCTCTTGTCACCAATTTCGGCCACATGTTCCTCAATACACAAAACAGGAAGAATCTGCTTACAATTGAGCAGATTTGGGCCAAATTAGGGGAAATATGGACAGCTGCAAACACAGCATGGATGAGATAAAGCACGCATGCCAGAACAAAAGCTATTTTTAACCAATGTATTGGATTTCTATATTTTATTGCCTCATCATGGAAACTGTAGAGCTGGGTGGTAATTCAGTCTCACCTGTCGATTTATTGTTTTATATTTTTTTGGAATAGCCAGTGTTCAAATTAATACACGTTTCAAACAAATTTTATATTATATTATATCATATTTATTTGCAAATCTGATATATTGCTGAAACTAACATAAACTTTTTTGATAATCCATTAATTGTTAACACTTTGTAACCTGAGCAAATGAACATTTTGCACCACCAAAATCAGGCATTTCACTATTTTGACTTAATCTATTCACACATGAACTACAATGCTTTGATAACATAAAGTGTCAATGTTCCCACTACGTAATAACATGCAAGTGTAAGTAAATGTGATTTTCAGAAACATACAATACCAACATTTTTCCTGGCCATTGGGTTAAAATAACTGTTAGTTGCAGCCCTATCTGGATGTAAACCATAGCAATGAAACAAAAATCATTGTCAAGAACATATTTTCATTCATGTGGGGACATAATCTTTAACAAAATTGGCCAGAGATGGAAAACTGCAGAGTAAAACTATCCCTCCACTGTCAAGTATTTGTCCATTTTCAGAAGCAGGAGATCAGAAGTTTTGTGAGAATCTTATCTGACTCAAAAGAGGAAACATTTTGCCACAGTATGATCAGGGTATATTGTTTGGGCAGATAAAGCCTGCAAAGTCTGATGGACTTTCTCATCTCTCTGGGAGAGTCATCCAGAAAGATGGAAACAAACAACACTGTGAAGAGGAGATAAATGAAGTCGGAGTCTTGGCCACACCAGGAGGGGACGGCCATCTGTGAGCTCATGCTGCAAAAAGCTTCTCTTATTACCACCCCTCCTGACGAGTGAAAACTTTGTTTCACACCTCTGCGTCTCTTTCTTTGTCGCTTCTCTCTGACATGCCTCATCTAGAGCAGTGGTCCCAACTGGTCCAGCCACTGGGCTCAGATTTCTCCTTGGTCATTAGTTCAAGGTCCACACATAAGAGAAATGACCACATATTCAATTTTACTTTTATAAACTGTAAAAAACACATGGGCTTAGAATACAATGAATTAAAACATATTGCAAAAATAAAGTGCAAGTAGTTAAAACCATGAGTGTTTCTAGATTTCTTTTTCTTTTACAATTTTTGCAGATTTTTTTTCTTTTAAAAATTTTTGGTGATTCTTTAAAAACTTTTGCTTTGTTTTTTTTTTAAATATTTTGCCTTTTTTAAAAAATTTTTTTGAAAAATTCTCTGTTAAGTTTTTCGGTTATTCTTAAAGAAAACATACTTTCCTTTTATAATAGTCCCTTAGGCCTATTCTTATTTTTGGAAAAAACAAACAACAAAAAAACAGGCTCCATAATCCCAAGAACAAAGTAATAAAATATGTATTGTTCTCGAAAAAAAAAAGCTCACTCTACAAAAGAAAACCACACTTCATAATAAAAACTCTGTGAAAAACACACTTTATTTTGAAGGACAGTAAATTTGCAGCACAAACTTAACATGGATTCACTTGCAGTCCTTTCAGAATGGACCAGCGACCCACTTTTGGACCGTGACCTACCAGTTGGGAACCACTGCTCTAGTACTTCTTTCTATCCTTGCCTTCATGCATTTCCTTGACAAAACAGGTGTAATATTAATCCGCTGTGGCTCGAGACTTAATTAGAGCCTGTCGCAGCTCTAATTTATACCAGTTTATGAACGTGGATGGCCATCCTGTTCATTACCCACTCAAGACATCCCCAGGTTATAAATTGAAATTAACACACTATGCCTGGAAATTACCTGGTTAACATTTCCACACTGTGTTGTCAGAATTTTTTAATTACCACCTGGGTAAAAAAAAACACCATGCAGCCGTCCATTATTGCCCCGTCATCCATCAGCGGCGAGCAGAAATTGCTAAAACACACACGACACTGACGGGGATAATGACAACATGATGCATTTAATCATTAGCGGGGCGGTGAAATGTCCAGGTCGTTTGTTCGCTGCAGAGCGATACTCAGCTCAGGGTCGACCCTGAACCCTTGACCCCCCCCTCACCCGCCTGAGCAGCGCTGCCTCGGGGCCACAAACAGCTCCGAAGTCACTCTGGTAAACACAACAACTCACAATATGCCTGCGCGCACAACAAAAGACATGACTCGGAGCGCTGTCACCACTCATCACGCTGACACAAAAGAGGATGCAGCTCAGATACTGTGTGCGTGGTATAATAATGTGCGCGCAGACATGATAGGACAATTTCTGGAAGCAGGGGGACAAACAGACAGGCCTGGTTGAATGGGATCAATGCCGGGAATCAATACAGGGGTGCCTGGTGAGCATTAAAAGCACAGAGAAGCCGGGCAATTTAAGAGCCAAATGACCTGACAGGGAAGGTCCTTGACTGGCCCCCATGGCCTTGTGAGGAAGCTGGTAAAAGCAAGTCGGAGGCAGAGATAAATCTGAGAAAATCACAGAGCGGTTATCATTTGGCTGCCATATTAAGCAACATTTTCTTTTGAAGCGACACATGAAAGGAAACAGAAATGTGCAGATATATATGTATATGAACTGGCGGGCACCACACTCTGCGCTCTAAGGTTAGATTCCCTCCTTAGTGCCAGTCAAGCTTACTAGAGCGTGATGCGGGCTGGATTGATTGATGGACTTAAGGGGAAAAGGCAGGTGGGGTAAGAGACGTGTGCAGCAGAGAACCTGAGGTTAGAAACTGTCACTGATCTGACTTGTGCCAAAAAAAAGAAAAAGTGCCTCAGGGCATAATTCAGCTCACTAAAAGCTCTTAAACCTTCAGCTGCAGCAACACGTTCTCGTCCAGATGGAGGAAACACGGAGAGGATAACGTGACTGACATCACATTTTGTTTCCAATTACAGAGCCGTTGTAAACACTGACCTCCTCCACCTTATTTTTTTCTTGTCAGTGTCTTTGTTTTATTATTTTTTGTCACTTGTGATACATGTACATTTTTAGTGATTGTTCGAAAAACAAATTTCAAGATGTAATTACACGTAAATCAGTATGCAGCAGCTTGTTGCAATTTCCATCAACTACACTGACACCTTTTAGACCTTGAAAACAACAAGTTTGTTTTGTACAAGAGTGATAAAAGACAATTAAAGAAAGAAAATCATCTGTGAATAGAAGAGCTAAGGTGCAACAGAGCGACTTCTATTGTACTTTGTAAAACAATCTTGAAGTCTAGCACTGGCATTATGTTTCTTTACAATTACATCAATAAAAAGACTAAAACCAACAATGTATAAATCTATCTCTCATTGGACTCAGCTACCTTGTCTGTGGCTTTTAACCCTTTGAAACATGAGCAAATTGGTTTGATTTCTTGCAAAATCTTTGTGGAAAAGGCAATGAGCAGCTAACAAGACATGGACCAAATATTAGGAAAATTTTAGGGAAAATTACCTGAAAATAGGCAACAAAAAAGTAAAGAAAAAGAAAAGTAAAAACCAAACAAGAAAATGAACCCCCCAAAAGTGCTACAATTCAAAAAAATGTGAACACATTATTCTGTAACATAACTCTAACCCTTTAAAACTTCAAATTTCAAGAAATTAGTAGATTTAGAGAATTACTTTTAAAAAAAGATAGGGAGAAATTCAATGGGGGAAAATGTCTAGGGAAAAAACTATTTTCATGATTATCACAATCACATATTTAAAATTATGTTACAGAAGAGGAACGATGATAAACATAATCAGGATCTATGTATTCAAATATACATAAAGGAAGCATCTACATAAGGATGTAGCAACAATCAGCATATTGCAGGAACTTACACCAAGATATCCTCTTTCAAATGCAACAAAACGCAAAATACCTCAAAATTCAAAATACCAGTCTGCAGTTGGCGACAGTAACAAACTTATTAGTGAGATTTACCCTCTAAAAGCAGTATCTCTGCCCCTGCACTCACTCCCTAAAGACATTTAACTCCGGAGGCTGAACTCTGACTAGGCACTGACTACTGGTGGAAACTGCAAATTAGCACAAAGTATTCAGTGAATGTCAAACTCGAGCCACCGTAATCCAGCAGCTCGTTCTCTGCGTGAACTCCCAGTGCATCCTGGGTAATTTGTTTCTCCTGGGGGTATCATATCAGGAGCCACAGAGGTTATTCATACTGACAGTTATGGTACAAAAAGGGGAAGAGAAAGGGAGGGCGGGGCTGTGTAAAAAGAGAGAGTAAATGAGAGAGTGGATGGTGCGCTATGTGGAGGAAACGTTTTAATAAAGATATGAAATATAATTTCATTCCACAAGACGTAATGTTCCAAAATGTTAACACAGCCTTCCTCAACGTTTCTAATAAACTTCTTGGGATTTTTACTTTTCTTTGACGAGCAGTAGAGGCGCAAGAAATGACACCATGTCTACATGTTATGCTCTAGGTATTAATGTGCATCTGCTATTTACGTTCTGGGATGCTGCTACTGTGATGTCAACAAATGCATGTTGTGGGATTATGCTGCATGTCGTTATGTTTAGACAACAGCAGTACAAGGCAACCAATGCCAGAACGTCAGCGAACACGTGCTGGCACAGATGGTTATGTTTAGCCTAAGGAGGCACATAGTAAGGTGGAGAAAAAAAAACGCATTTAGATGGGAAGCAAACAACAGAGTACTGCAAAATCTGTGGGACCCATCCACCACTTCTGCCACCCTATAGGCGCCCTCGCCCCCCTTACATCACATAGACACCGCCGGCGTTTCCAACTGACACTCTCCTGCCACGTATCATGTGCACGCGACAGGTTCTGTCCCGTCCTGTTCTCAACTGATGCCACCCGTGTCCTTATCATGTGGACATGGCAGATGCCATCCAGCTGGCAGTTCTGTGTTCACCTGGCGTCATGCAGTGGCGTTTCATGAGCCTTTTAGCATTTAGTTTATTTGTACACAATTAAAAACTGCGTAAAATCCAGTTGAATATAGAGAACAAAAATGCGTGCGTCACTAACTTACGCAGACAGCACTGTCAAAGCAACGCCATTTTACGAATTCAGAAAGAGAACAGCCTTGGTGTGAGCACTATGTCTTCAGATGTTAACTGGCCAGCTGTCTGTCTGCAAAGCCAACAGGATATTAAATAAAAGGCAAAACATTAACATCACAAAATGGATAGAAATGGAACAATAGACCAAAAGGAAAGACCTCCTGTATTTCATGTCAATTTGCTTTTTTTCCCCTCCTGCCAATTAATGTAACAGTGGATGGCAGTTATTAATATAATCAAAAGATATGACCTGGCTTACAGTATTGCAATATATTGCTATAAATTAAATCATAGCCCCTGTATCATGATACATATACTATTGCCAGATTCTTACAGACACACAGCCCTAACAAGCCTGCAGCTGTGAGAGATGATCAAGGCTGTGTAACATGATACGTTTTCACACCAAAGTGGCCTCAGGTTAGAGACAAAAATGTGTAAAGATTTTGTTCATTTGGCTCCATATTTCCAGGAAAAAACCCCCCCCCCCGAAAAGAAAAAAAAAAATTCAGTCACGACTTTTGGTAGTGGGAGAAGGTGATGACGGATGAATAATGCATGAGCTCAATGTGCTGCCGTTAATCACAGTGATCTCACACATCGCTTTATCTCCCCCCAATGCACACACACCTCCAACTTGATCTGAGAGCAGGTGATATGCGATCCTAGAGAGCATGAGATAAAGAAACAGAAAAAGAAAGAAGTGCCTTAACATTTCACAATTGTTTCTCTGCTCCCTTTATGCTGGCTCACTGAAATTCATCACAATGTGTGTGTGTGTTTAGGGATAGGTGGGGACTCTCAGAAAGAAATGCAAAGGCACTGATTGCTTTTCAAACCTGGCTTTTGTGCAAGTTCTCACCAAGCGAATGCAGGAAAAAAGGTGAATTTAGACTCATACAGAAGCCCTTTGCATGACCCACTTGCCTCTCTGTACTTCCTCTTTGCGCTCAGCAGGAAGAGGAAGAAAATCTCTGAAATGCATCCTGCTTCTTTCTCCCGCAGCCTCGCAATCATGACGACATAAATCACAAGTTTGCACATGAATGCGGGGTTCATTACACGGGTGTGTATTCATGCTCTGCAACTGTAAGCCTTGTGAGACACATCTGTAATGGGATCTGTTTCACCCATAGTGGACCTCCTCGATGGGGTGTCTGATAATATACTCCCGAGTGGACGTCTAAGATCACTGATTACCCTCCATTTACTGCAGCCTGCTCTCCTTCAGGGCACATCAGTGCATCAGAGGACAGAGTTTGGAGAAAATGCCTGATCTGAAGATAACCTCCTGGTTTTTTTCGTCCTGTTGCAGGCTTTTAACATGATGGATCCTTTAATTGCAGTAAACTGGGATTGACTGGAAGGTTACAGAGAGAAGGTGACACCATTGACCCCAGTAAAGAGAGTAAGAGAGCTGCTGGAAATCCAATTTTTTAGAAACACTTGCAGTGTGAGCACAAATACAAAGACGGTGTTTTGCCTTTGTTGTTTTATTGGATGGTAGTGTAAAAATCAAAGACTCAGCTGAAGAAGAGGTGGGATGAGGCCTAAATTGGGTCTTGTTCAGCGAAGGTCGGCTGACAGACATACTGTAAATAGTATCAGGAGCCTGGTGGGATGGGGTCAGTGGTCTCTACGTAACTCTTACTTTGGTAATTCAGGATTTTTTGCCTTCAGTAATTTATAACGTTGTCAAAAGTATTACAGTTTTGACTACATATGTTTCCAGATTCAGATAACAAAAGGTGACGATGCCAGAATCAATCTGTGTTTCAAATGTTTTAAATGTGACTGCCCTCGTACTTCCATGGAGCTATGTTACACTGCAATGATCTCTGGTGGTTCATTTCGTCCATATCTAACATTCTGCCCTTGTTCTCTGCGTGGTTGTACCGGTTGAAGGAGTCGTTGACGTGTTCATGTAACTTTTATAGTATCTATATTATCTATAGTTCTCGCATGCCATGGGTCTGCTCATGGGTTTATATTCCCATTTCATTAAGATTGACCACAAGAACAGTTATGAATTCATCAGTACATGTTTTTCTTGTCTTATAATATCTAAATTTGCACTTTGTTCTTATCATATCAAAATTCAGGGTCTTTTTTGATCATTATCTGTCTGAAAAAGGAAATTGTAAGACTGGCTCTCCATTAATCTCAGCTTTGATAAGATTGAAGGCTAAAACCTTTCCATCATTGATTTTGAAAGTGACAAAAATCAGTCCAGGTGACGCAAAGCAAGAGACGATTTATGATGATTTATGATAGGATACTGCAGTATATGCCAATATTTCCTGACTATGACGCACAATTAGAGTGACAGTAACAGTTGGTCTTTCTATTTAATTTTCCCACTTCCATTACTTTTATTTATATTCCATCAAACACAACACAAGGCTTTGCTTGGTGCTTTAACTACTGAAAACAAATGGACAGTTGCTATGCAACAATTAATAATCTTTGAGGTGCGCTATTCTCAAGTTTCCTTTTACCTTTCAGTAACCTGAGTGCTGAGACAATTTGCACTTTCTTGTTGCTGTCAGCTTTGCCCCCTTCTCCCTCTGCAAATGGAGGTTTCTGGTGAATATGCAGCCTTTTGTAGAGTCAGAAATGCAGTGATAAAAAGTAGCTCCTCTTTTCAAATCGTAGCAGACAGCACACTGATTTACACAGCGCAGTGACAAGGACGACAGCTGCAGTGTACCGAGATGGAAAATATATCCTCGCTGCATCCCCAAACACCACTCTCCTTCCTTGATCCCTTTCTTCTCTTTAAGCACAACTCACATCAAGTCCCTCTTCATGTGCCCCACCCCCTGCCATCAGTGTTTGTGTTGACTGACATCAGGGCTCCTCTGCTAAAATTGAGGAATTATTGATGAACTCAAAAAGGAACCAACGGTAACACTTTATATTATTATATATTGAGGCCTAATGCATATTGTCATATGCATTAGTTAATATATAATAAGCATCTTGTAAGCCCTTATAAGATTTTCATTAACATTATTATGTGTTACCAAGACCACAGTATGTGTTAATAACAGCATTCAAAACATGTTAAGAAATGTATTAACAGATGTTTGCTGCTTAATAGCATTAATAAAAGCCTTATAAGTGTCTTGTAATCGTTTATAATTACTTTACAAACACATGCTTTGAGTTTACCTATTATGTAATTGTTTAACCTTAACTACGCTTTAATGTTGCATTATTAAGATTAATACATACTTTATTATTATGTATTTAAGTTTAGTTCAGTTAACTACGTTTTTTTGCAGCGACTATATCTGAAGCAAAAACAGTGCTTTATTAGGCTAAATTAATCATTTATTATGCACTTAATAACTGTTAACTATGCACTTATCAACAGTTAACCATGCACTTATTAACAGTTAACGGTGCTTTTTTGCAGCTTCCAGATCAAAAGCAAGAACAGTGCCTTATTAGGCTTAACAAATACTTTTTTTATGTACTTATTAACAGTTAACTGTGCACGTATTAACAGTTATCAATGCTTCTTTGCAGCTACCGAATCAAAAGCAAAAACAGTGCCATATTAAGCCTACTAAATACTTTATTATGCACTTCTTTACAGTTAGCTGTGCATTTATCAGTGAACTATGCTACTACCAGATCTAAGGCAAGAACAGCGCCTTGTTTAGCATTTTGTTCTCACTATAGATCCAGTAGCTACAAAAAAGCATATTGTTAACTGTTTATAAGTGCAAGTATTTATTAATCTTAATAAAGCAAAAAAAACAAACAACCCAACAACTTTGTTAGTTTTACAATGACAAATTAAGTAATTTAGTTTAACTCAAAAACATGTTTGTGATGCTATTATAAATAATTATAAGAAACTCAAAACGCTTTTATTAACATTTTTAGCAATTTTTTAAGCAATTTTACTATTATAAACACTTATTCTAGTTTTATTAATACATAATAATGCTAATAAGCATCTTAGAAGGGCTTACAAGATGCTTATTACATATTAACTAACACTTATTTCAAGGACCTCAATATAAAGCTTTGCCGAGCCAGCTACCTTCCAGAGGCGGCAGCGGCCTTTGTGGTCAGGTCAGAAGGTAAAAGCACATGTGTGAACTCTCCCTGACTCTGTCACAAGAAAATTAACTCCCAGTGACCGGTGGTAAGAATGCTGTCTAACCTGCCACACACGCCTGTTTTCACACTCCCCAGTTTATTATCTGTGGCCATCTCGCCACCTACAGAGACAAGGACGTCTCAGATGAGAGAAAAATGACCACATCTATAGTTTTATGGTGCTGACAGTTGACAAGGGGACAGAAATGAGGAAGGGCAAAAGGGGAGGGGACTTCACGGGTGGATGGCTCCCAGCTCATGACAGCGTCAGGCCAAACAAACACGGACACGCATGCCTCTTTTTCCGGGCCACGTTATTAACACACCAGTGAAGAACACTTAACTCATGCCTATTCAATTATGCTAATGGATACATATACAAATGACCCTGCTTAGTTATTAGCCGTCTCAATTAGGAGACATGTGTATGGGGGTTCAGAAGAGAGAGAGGGAGGAGTGACAGGTGGTTTGCTGGTGATAACAGAAGCCTGAGGGCAAGACTTGTGCAGCTTTTATTGTTTCTGCGGGGAGGAGGCGGCTGGAGATCCTCTGTACTTGGAGGACATGCAGCGAGGCACAAAATCAATGTCATGCTGAGCTCGTGTTTGCATATTTGTGTGGACGTGTGTGCGAGGGCAAATGCACGAGCAGAAGTGGCTCTTATCTTCCCTGGCTTTTCTCTTAGTGTATCAATGCAGAGGCGCTGCTCTGAGAGGCTATGTCCAATGTTTCCTGTGAACGCCATCACCACAGATCAGAGAGCAAGACTACAGTGAGCTTTCAACTGACAGCACTTACAGAAAAAACACTTCTGATTTCACACCCTCTTACTGTGTTAACCATTATCACACACAAGATGTAAGATACATCTAATTAATTCACGAAAACGGGCGATTTGGAACCAGCTGCAGAACATACAGCCCCATTTTTTTTTCAAAATGGTATTCTATCGGCGAGTGTAATTATACAATAAATCTAAATCATGGGGCTGTGATATTAAAATGCCTTGCACGTGCACTAAAAGCATGCATTAAAATCAATAAAATGGATCGACAAAGTCATAACTGATGCATATATCCCATTAATTACAGCCAATGCAGATTAATCATAATGATTAATAGTGTGAAATGAAGCGTGTTGCTATGGAAGAGAGCGCTCGTCTTGAGTGTACACTGATATTACACTAGCACACAATAGCATGGCAAAGCTAACAATTTGTGGTCGTGATCTTTGTCGATGCAACAACAGAACTAATACACCAGTCTGTGATATCGTCAGAGAACAACGTAGAGTGGGAGCACAGTTTACATTTGTAGTACTTCCAATTTTACTGATAAACTACAGCCACTGCTTGATATAAGAATTAACCATGAAGCTTACAAAGAACCATATGTCTACTTTTTGGACATTATTATTGTCAGACAAGTAAAGTAACAGCGTAGACTGACAAAATCAGTCAACAAAGTTGGTGTCTAATTCACACACATTGCTAGGGTAACAGCTACCGAAAGAGTGCATCTAATTAACTGTCTAAACTGAAGACATGAAGGTTTATTTACAGTTATTCTTTAAAAAGGGCTTGCCATAGATACGAGGGTTACATGGTGACTGTCAAACAGGTTGACTTGAATATTTACATCTCGATCCAACTCATCAATTCAACATACGTTTCGGCAAACCATGGATATTAACATATTAACATGTGGTTTAGGCACAAAAACCACTTAGTTATGGTAAAGAAAAAATCATGGTTTGGCTTAAAACATCCACTTTTAGTGGCACAAGTGCTTAAAACACAGTGAAGAAAAACAGCTTTTGGTGTCACATTTCTACTGGAAACGCAGTGAGAGGTGGCTTCAAAAACACCTGTTGTTGTGGCACAGTTGTTTAAAATCTAGCAATGGCTCACAAAAAATACATTTGGTGGCAAAAAGCTGCTGGAAACAAACTTTGGCTTGCTAAAAAACACACCCACTTTGAACAGCAAAATCGCAGCTGGAAAGGCAGCGATTTCTCGGTGGCTTTTTTTCTCTTCTTTTCTCAAAAAAGTTTTATGGTTTGTATATTTCTATGATTTATTTCTCTTCTTTTCTCTTCATCTTATACATACTAAATACCCGTGTCTGTCTAAAACACCTGGGACAACAATGGACATAAGTCCTAATCCCTCCACCCCTGATAAAAACCTGACATGCTGTAGTCTTATAAATATATTTGAATGTTGTCAGTGAACCAAACCAAACTAAAAAGCTCCTTTAGCCAACAATTTGATCTTTCTTTCATGAACGCAAATTTAAACAGCTAAAATAGTTTGTTTCTTGTCCTTGAGTCTACAGAGCATGAAAAGGACATGAAGTTGAAGAGCTAAATGACACTGAATCGTGAGTATCCCTGACTGCGAGCAAACAAGGACGTAACGCTTCAGTGAACCACACGCACTGTAGCAAAGAACCACACATCCTGTTTGTTAGCTTTACCATGTTGGCAACTGTTGTAATTATTTAACCAGGCTACCTGGTTAAGTACTGAGCACTTTTGCCGGTGGACTCAACCAATGTGTTGGTCCGTAAACACAAATAGATTAAAGCTAATAAATATTCAAACACTGCTGTGCCTGCTTATCAGCTACACTGCCTTCTGCAACCAAAATGTAAAAACTGTCAGTTCCCAGAGTTTATTATCTAATCACCATATGAATAATCTTTAAAAACAAGACAACAGCCTCCGTCATTTGTCTGCTTTAACTGTGAGCTTGCACAGGGTTCCCACACATTTTCATGGACAAATTTTCACAATTTTCAGTGACTTTTCAATCACCCATAACAGAAATGATTTCTCCTTGCCGTATTTACATTTTTCTATCATATCAGATTCAAACTCTATTCAAACATAATGTCAGCTAGCTGACAAACATAAAGGGAGAGAAGGAACACTGGGAGAAAGTAAAAAGATGAATGTTGGTAAACAAAAAATATTGCATCGACACATAGGCTATTTGAGCGTATTTTCATCTCTTCGGGGTCATTTTGCATCTTAATGGGGTTGTTTAGCTGCTCTTTAGGGTATCCGCGGACGATTGCTATACAAATTTAAATACGCACAATATAATTCCATGACTTTTCAAAAACTTTTCAATGATTTTGACTTTTCCAGTCCTGGAAAATGGGACTGTAAAATTCCATTGTTTTTCCAGGTATTCCATGACCGTGGGAGCCTTGGCTTGCAGTATGTCTCATAATACTTTTCATTCCTGAAGCCTCCATTTCTGTCCGATCCTTTTCTAAATGGACTGTTGGTGCTGTCCACAAGGGGTGGTGCTGAAATTTCACCCTCCTCTGCTTGTGTCCACCTCTCTGCCTCTCTACAGGAGCGTTGTCCATGGTTCTGAATCAGCGCTGCATGGCCTGAGCACAATGGCTCTGCCCACAGAGAGAAAAAATATGATTTTAGCTGGCTGGGTTACTGGGTTGAGCAGCTTGGACCTTGTCTCTGCCGGCTCTGTCTGTAAGAGGCAAACAAGCCAGAGTCTCAGCAGGCAGGGAGCTCCACGCCCTGTTTGCCTCAGAGCTGTCACATGTGACAGCGTCATCTACAAAGGGATGGGGGGGCTGGAGGCCTGAATACATCCCTTAGATGGATATGAAACATGACTGTGGTTGGGGCTAGATGGAGTATATCTTTCGAGGAGAATGATCTCAGTGATTGTTATTTTGCTCAAATGTGTAAACGTCTTTTGTGACACAAAAGAGACGTGTAGCAGTAGAAAGAACCTCCTATCCTCTCGACACTAACTTCACGCCTAGGTTTTAAGTCTTTGAAACCTGAATGACTTTTCTTGTGCTGACTTCAGGCAGCTTTCAAGAGTATTTAAACCTTTGAAACATGGGCAAATAGGTTTGATTTCTTTGAAAAACATGGGGGGAAAAAAAGGCGATGAGCAACTTGGCAAGAGATTTCCTGCAAATTGCAAAAAATTACTTTAAGAAGATCATATCTGAAAAAGCTAATAAAAAAAAATCCAGAGAACTATATTTAAATTATCATAGTTAAAAATATCTTTATAGAATGATTGTTATTTTTGAGCATTTCATTTCCTTTTCTTTTTTCTTGGGGTTGGGCAGGGTTTATTTTATTTATTTATTTTTTTAATTTTATTTGCTTGTACTTTTTACAGATGTATTGCTCATTTTTGGGTCATTCTTCTTGAGCTGCCCGTTGACTTCTTCCCATGATTCCCAAGTTTCAGAAGGTTAACACTAAGCGCATTGTAAATGTGCATCCGGTGGGATGTTGTGTGAAAAGAATGGCTGATCCCCAGCTCACGAGAGGCCGACCCCTCTCTGTCATGTCTTTCCCCGGAGTAGAAAAGCTAGCCAATCAGAGTAGATGAGGCAATGAGTCACAGAGAGCGGACTGCATCCAGTGGACCGAAAGGAGCCGCCTGCTGCTCTGGGCAGCAAAACAGTAACCATGGATGGAGTGATTTGGTCATGCACACACCAACACCCTCACACAGGGAAAGCATGTAGATTTACAAATGGTTTCAGGCATTAATCTAACAAATGTGATGTCAAAAAGTGCAATTTTCTTCGCCTCCATCACACTTTTATGTATTGCTCTCTCGCTTTTATGAGATTTATGAGGCAAGTTATTACTCTTAAATGTCGCCACTCCTTAACTAACCCAGTGTGACGCTGCAAGGTTGTGTGAAGGTCAACACATTGCCTCGATCAACTCAGGCTGAGCTGTGTTTAAGCTTCATATACAGTAATGGTACAGTGCAGTAGAGTGCGCGTCACTCACGGCCTTTAGATAAACAAAAACACTGTGTGAATGGGCCTTGTGAATGAGAGACGCTCATTAACTATTGATGCACTGGGAGATCTCACAGCTGGATACACACACATTTCACACAATAGTTGTTGAATCACATGACAATGCCAGTGGGCGCGATATTCCACAAGAAAAGACTGAATTGTCCTCCAAAGAGAATTAAATGTGCCTCCGTAAATGACAACACTATGGGATGTACAAAATCCTTTATCCACGGAGCAACAAAAAAGGTGCAGTGGATGTGAAAAGGATTTAATGGACCTTGCGGGAGAATAAAGGATTTGGAAGGTTGGCGGAAAAATGAAGTCAAAATGGAACTGAAATCCAACTGAATTAGTTTGCGTTTGAAAAGACTGGAGCCGCGTGTTGGCTTTCATGGCTTGTTCCCGCCCGAGACAATAGAATCAAATAGACAGGGGAGCTATTTGAAGCCCCACAATCTACCAACCTTCACCTCTTTCATGTTTCTAAATGAGAGAAGAAAAAAAAAGCAGAAGTGCAAATGTTATTAAGAACAGAGGAGCTTTTGTTCAGCCTCTGGCCCTCTCTGTCTGTCTTTGTTTAATACTGTACGTCAGCATGCGTGAATGGAGGGAGGGAGAGATCGACTAGTTTCAGTTGTATCTGGGATAATGAGGGAGAGGGAGAGATAAGGGATGGCAAAGAGGAAATGACAAACAGCAGGGAAGGCAGTGCAGTGATTCGATTACAGTAGAACTTCTCATTAAATGACAAAGAGCTCTGGGTGAGGGAGCCACGCTATCGTACTTTACATACACCCTGTCATTTTTCTCTTTTCTGTGGGGAAATAAGCGTCTCCTCGGACTACACTGCTGCCACGCTTGAGCCTGAGGAGCAGCCGTTGAGCTGGAGCTCGGCCTAACCCTCGGTTGGAGTCCGCTTATCCCAGTCTGTCACTGATCCCATCAGCTGTGGAGCCACAAACAGCCAGGTCATAAATTGGACTGCTCAAAACCAATATTGTGACCACTTTTCGGGGGAAAATCTAAACACAAGCTGCACTGATACTTCAGAAAAACGCATGTGCAGAGAGTATTAATGCCACACTGTTTGAGGGCGAGAGGAACTGTTGCAAAAAGTGACTCAGAAAGAAACGCACCACAGGTCTTTCCAGTTTCAAATTTGATCTAACGTTGGATCATGTCATTGTAAAGCTGAACCAATCTGACATCCTCCTTCTCTCCATAACCTGACTCTTCCACTCACAATTACAGTACAGTGTCCGGCAAGCCACACACACACACACATACACACATACACACATACAAACACACACACACACACACATGCACGCACACACACGTGCACACATCAAAACCAGCGCTCCGTTTCAACCACACATGCATTCATCTCAGAGCAGCAACACAAGCAAGAGCTCTCATGCCATTTGACTGTATCATCATCTCCACACTGCTCTCCTCTTACCTGGCGGCACGCTGTCGTCCCTGGGTCCTCTTTACAATCCCAGGAAGGGCTTCAGACAAGTTCTGCCTTCACCAAGGGAGCTGGATTTGGCACTTTGAGAAAAAAGAAGGAAAAAAAAGGCTTAAAAAAAAAGCAATGTCCCCCTTTTATTCTTTTTCACACAGCGGCTCGAGAAGCTCTCACACACTCCAACACCCAGTCAACAGCTCCGGCAAGCGAGCTGCGCGCTGTTCTTTCCCTCTCTCTCTTCTCTCTCTCTCTCTCGCTCTGTCCGTGACACTCGCCTCCTCTCTTCCCGCCCACCTACTCTAGCCCCCTCCCCCAACTTCTCTCCCTCTCTCTCTCTCCCCCTTCTTCTGTCAGACAAAATGCACACATCCCCTCTATCTCTCAGCTCACTATATTCTGACATTTCCCCCACCCACTCACACCTTCTGCTCCGTGAAAACAAATATCAAATGAAGGTACGATTACACACAACATCGACAAACTTCTTTGTTTTGTGCAGCATTTCGTATTTTCTCTCACAATGAGATGAAGCTCAGCCGAGTAACATCAGATGGTGATGAATAATGCTAATGAGGCATTTGTACTGTATGTGATTACAATTCTGACTCCCCTTTTAAAGCTTCTCTAGTCACTCCTCTTCATCTTTCTGTCTCACTCCACCTATTCCTGTCTCCCCTCAGGTCCCGCGGGTGCATTTGATGCTGCTCACGTCCCATTCTTCAGACAGCTAGTCAAGGGCATTCCCAGAGTAAGTGTATGCTAATGCTCCGCCTCAAGGAGCTGCCTGGCGTCTCCTCCCTCCCCTTCTTCCCAGACTCTCAGCTCGACCAGATGTGGCACTCGGAGCTCCCAGGGAGGGGGCAGCAGATGCAAAGGCAAAGGTGGACTGGCAGCCAAAGTCTTGAAAGTCAAGTCTCATTTGACCACTCAAATGGACGCAGAGTGAAGCCAGCAGCACGAGGTTTGATGGAGGTGAGGATGTCTGACGGAGCTTTATTGGCGTGAGATGCAGACGTGCTTTGGTCTACTGCCATTGGTCAGTTTGTCTAAACAGGTTCTTTGTAGGCAGGATGTTTGTGCTACAGATCTATCCATTAGGCCCAAGCACGAGCTCTCAAACACAGGAATTTAATTAATCACAGCGTCTATTTGCAACCATGTGAAAATAGTTAGACTGCTGGTATTTTGCTTTTTTCTCTAGAGCAGGACACCACACTTAAAAACAAAATCTCTGTGTTATAAATTCACTGTACTTTACAATAAAGAGTTACAAACTTGGTGGTCACGAGTCACTTGTGTGATCCACTTTTGGACCACGACCCTCCAGTTAGGAACCACTGCTCTGTAAGATTCTCAACCCCAGGCAGCTATTAAATGTACTGTACGTGCACATGTGTGCGTCTATGAAGAGACTCGGCGTGTAAATAAAGTGCACAGGCTGATAAAGCTCAGTGAGACACACGGCTCTGTTGACAACACACACACATGCATAAAAGCTAACAGACATTTAGGCGGGACAGAGGCAGAGCAAACAGGGAGTCTGTGTTAATGATTACCAACTAACACCCTGCCTGGACACTGCACAGCTTGCTCCTCTGTACATAAGCTTTGGTTCACTCACTCTGTGTGTGCTGTGTGTGTGTTTTGTGTTGTGTGGCAGCGGGGGGATCAATTTCTGGGTGAGGTGATGTGGCCGGTGCAGATTTGTGGCCCAGCGGTCTTACAGTTCAACCTTAATGAGCAGGGGAAGAAGTGCGACCATGCTGAGCCGGCCTGCTATGGAGAATATCTGTTGTCTATCCAAACAAAGTTGTCTGAACACACACCCGAGCGCCACAGAGGCTTTCCGCTATCACAGCTAAGGGCTGAAATTTGCACACCTCCAACAAGCTTATCTCCCTTGCAAACGTAAACTGGCTGGAAGACAGATAATAGTTTTTGGCCAAACAATTTCTCTGAGAAAGAGAGTAAACACTCAGGGAAGTCAATATACCGCAGCTATAAATCGCTAATGACTGAACTGGGTCTCTGGGTGCAGATCACTGCCCTCTGTGGACGTCACTGAGCTCTGAAGGTGCAGCTCCTACGCGTGTACTAAAACAACCACATTAAAAGACTAAGAGGAGAATTCATACTGGGTGAAAGAAAGTATTTTCTGCTGGAAAGAATATTTTTTTCAATAAACATCTTGTTTTATTTGTCAATCTGCATCTTGTATTCTGAATCCATTAAACTCTCACAGTATTTGGTGTCTCTGGTGTCTTGGAGAATACGTGTTAAATACTGGGGTTGACAGCTGAGTAGTTTGCTCAAAGCGAAAGCTGGCAACTTTTATAAAAAATAACTATTTGTAATATTTCCTGAGTCTGCCACTGTATCCATGCAGTGGTTCATGAGACAGTCTGTGAAAAAAACAATGCAACTTGTGGTGATTCTAATGGTGTTTACTAGAATCTACCGCAGCTCATGGAAAACAACCAATTAGATCTGAGGAGTCTCTTAATGCAGCTGTCAATCATGTGAATCGCTGCTGGTGAACTGTGGTCAAACTGTCAAACTCGGCTGCGCAGATCAAATATGAATTGACTGTTACTGCATTGCCTATTTCTTGCCTAAAATGTTTTCAGCAACATATTTTAGTAAACTGTTTAGCTGTAAAATGAGAATTTTTGCTCCAGTCTTGGGCAGTGCTTAGCTTTCATAAGAATGTATCCCTGGTGGTCACAAACTTTTTTCCATTTTACAGCTTAAACAGTACACGAAAATATGTTTTTGAAAAGGTAAGGCATAGGCAATGCAGTAACAGAATCTTGATTCATTTGTGATGCTGCGTAGTTTGACAGTTTAACCAGAGTTAGAGAGTGGTGATTATGATTGACAGCTGCGATAGAGACTCCTCAGCTCTGATCCTCCTTTAGCAGCGCTGATTCCTGCAAATGTCATTAAAAGCACTACGAGGAGGCAGAGGAACTTTATTTTTTTCACAGATCATCTGTCTCATATACTACTCTCTGGATATTATGACAGTTTGGCAAAAATTGCAAAAAAGGTATTTTATAAGAGCAACCAACTACAACTTTAAAGAACTAGTGTGTAAGATTTAGAGCGATTTGGTGGCATCTATAGCAGCCAAATGAAACTTTCCAGTTTATGATTCTTACAGTTTTCATCGTTAAGGAGGTTTTCCGAGAAGCTGCATTATCTACAGAGATTTCTTCCTCTCCAAAACAGACAGACCTGGTGATTTATACTGGTAAATATAATGAATGAAATAGTTTAAGGTTACAGATCAGTGTTTCTCAAACGCTGTTCGGCATGTCGCAGATGGGATGCTAATGTGTGGTCACCTTTTTTCTTGACAACTTAAGATCTAGACATGACATGACAACTGTCATGTTTCATAAACATGACAGATCTCATTGTCAGGCAGTTATACACTAAAGAATACATGGTTATTATAATGTACTCCATTTTTGCCAATGTATCTCCATATATCGTACACACTGAACCTTCAAGCAGTAATAGAAATTGTACCTTGAAAAAGTAAAGAGTGCCAATGCAAAGAAAAAAACGTATGTCAGAAAATGTGCTGCTTGACTGACACATGACTAAGAATGGTAGTGCAGAAAAAACACCACATTCACAACTCATCATCAAGACAGGGACAAGAACATGATATTGATTTGACCATTGAGTGAGAAAGGAACAGTGAAACTGCACACAATGACCACAAAGCAGTTGCATCAGCACTTAATGCTGTCAAAACCTTTTGAATCGCAACAACAGCCAACCCTTTCTAACTGACACCCACGTATAAAAAACAAGCGCTCATAATGCCCTCTGCTTGCAACAGCAACTTTCAAAAGAATTGGACAAAGCATATAAAAAAGAAAATCTTTGAAACCAGGAGCCTGTCAGCAGTGATTGAACGTAGATGGAACAGAAAAGGCAAAAGGAGAAAAAGGAATCAACAGGGTGGAAGAGGAATAGAAATGGCAAAATGGCATTTAGAGGGAAAAAGGCGGTGAAATAAAGGGAGATGGGTGAACAAAAAGCACAATTTCCCAAATGTCAGGAGCATCTCAATGGTCACCTCTGGACACTGCAAATAATCCCTGGTCTTATTCAACCACTAAGAGATGCTGTGAAACTTTAGAACAACAAGTCTCATCTATAAAAATTAAACTACTGAACATCTTTCTCTTGATTTCACAAACTGTATTACATTCAACTTCTATTACAAATAGACAACAATGTAAATCCAAAATGGTTATGTCTTTTGTCATTGTGTCAGTATTTGTAATGCTGAAACATTATTACATAAATCTGAAGACATTATTAATTTTGATCTCAGCTTCCTGTAGGAACTGGCACAACTGTATCTTTATATTACACTGTTTCTGTGTGCAAAGGGACATTTTCCTGATAAAATCGTGCAGCTGCATCATGCATGAGAAACAAGGTGACCGCCGGACTTTTAAAACTGAATTCATGTCTGTAGACACATTCAAAGAGACATCGTCTGCCCTTGGCTGCATGTTTTGCACTTGGAACTCTCCCTATAGCTTTCCTTATAGAAAAAAATGGACTCCTTATGCTCCAAGTGTGTAGAGGGACATTGCTTTTAAAGGTTATTAGAAAATAACATCGTTATTGGGTGATTCTAAAAGACCTAGATTGAAGCAACATTATCATAATCATAGTATATTTACCATAAACACAATCTTTACATATCCATAAATTTGTTGTCATGTGCAGATACTGTAAAAAAATAGTATTAAATATACAAAAAAAAATGAATACAATTTTTGTCAATTGAGTCTGGCTTTGAAGAGAGTTTAGTTAAGTTTGGAAAGTATGCACTGTGCATACGACTGGATAAATGAGACTTGGATTGTACTGCACGAGTTGTGTGCGAGTCTGTAAATAGATGTTTTAATGTAGTTTTGTTGTTGTTAAACGTGGACTTTAATGTGACTTTAATTCATCAAGAATTTTCTTGGTTTTTGGAGTCTTTTTTCACTGTGGAGGCATGTAAAACCCCCCCCCCAGATAGATTAAGATAACACAGGGTGAGTAATTGATATACAAATGGGCATTTTGTGGTAGAAGTATTTATTTAGGAATACTCGGATTACTAGGCTCCTGTATGACAGCCAGATGTGCTACACACCAATTTGTTGCAAAAATGTCACCATTATTATGGACGCTGGTTTGCACTTTTGACCAAAGCAGCATACAGTGGGTGCATTTAAACTCACTTGGTAGATTAAGTGTAAGCGTGGGTTATCCAGGTGTAGTTTTTAGCCTAGGGCAAATCTCTTCATCAATCCCTGCAGAATTTATTACAGCCTTTTGTGGTATTAAGTTGTAAAAACCCTAGTTTTTGCCCCTTTAATTTATTCAAGTTGTATTGCTTTGGCCCGCCCGGGGTATCCAGCGCTAATTCTTTCTAAGACAGAGACATGCACTTCCAAATAGAGGAAAGTAGCCCTAATTACAGCTGATGCTCTCATTTAATCTCTCTTTCTTCCTCCCCGTCTCTCTCTCTCTCACGACTGCAGGCAGGAAGCTGCCACGAATCACTTACAGCTTTATCGCTGGATAAGTGGCTGTTCAAATATGGAGCTATTCAGAGAACTCTTTTCAATACACACAGGTGCTCCTTTCAGCACCGCCACCCGGCATCTCACTTCCATGCATGCTGCAGATACTGTACACAAACTCCCATGCATACATGCACACACAGATATACAGTACACACAGTTAAACACACAACACCTGCTGGGGTCACTGACACTTGCCAAAGCCACAAATGTCACACAGATGTTTGGCTGGCATCTGAGGGTACAAGAGGGGCAAGGAGGACAGAGAAGCTGCTTGTTTTCCTCAAATTTTAATTTATACACTATTAAGAGCTCCAGATGTTCCTTAAAGGATCACAACTGGGACTTTAAAAGTTTAAACTATGATTAGCATACTTCCTGTTGATTGTTTTTTTAAAGCTTATTATCAGGATGCTGTTTATAATTGATGTCTAACCTTCCCGTCTGCAATCGTTCTCTATTCTTTTTTATTTATAATTGACTAACATTTATTATTATCTTGTCAAGATGAATTATCACGGTGTGCATTTGATGTGGTGGAACATCTTGCTGAATTGTTAAATGACTCTCAAATAATAGAAAGTTAACAGCAACTGTCAAAATCAGTGCATCTTGTTATTGGAAAATCAAACTCAATAGCACATTTAGCTGTTTTTTTTTTGTATAAAAAAGGGATGCTTAAATCTCTGAAGTCTGAGATGTTGTACATCTGTGAAACAACAACAACGTTTCATTTTTTGAATAATCTCCAACCTTGTGATCATAATGGAACTCTATCAAAAATCTGTCAAAAATATGGTGAAAATGTTAGTAAACAGCTGCGCATAAAACATCCAGCCGAAACGGAGCAACATTGGCATAAATCTGAAATGCAATACTCACGCCCCTAAAGCTCTGCTTTGGTCTCTACCAACCTTCAGAGGCAACCGTTAGCTGTCTCATCAGCTGGTAAATACCCCACTTTGTTCACCAGCTAGTCGCTAACTTTGTCTGTTTGCTGTTTGATGTTGAGCTGGTAGTATCCTTTCTTTTTGAGCTTCAGCGACGAGCGGTGAGAGTGAACCTAAACAGTAAAGTGGTAGACACCCAAAAGCTCCGTAGAGCAAAGACCTGCAGAATCAGGTCAAAATTTTCTGTAAGCATTACTGTGAGTGACATCTTCTATTTTTTTTTCATTGAATATTCAATGAAATTATTATGCGCAACTTTAAAGGGACAATTAACCCCAAAATCAAAATATTGCTCCTCTTACCTTTCAGTCTAGATTGCTTTGATGTGAGTTGCTGAGTGTTGGAGATATCAGCCGCAGAGATGTCTGCTTTCTCTGCAATATAATGGAACTAGTCAGCATTCGGCTTGTGGTCCTCAAAGTGCCAAAAAAACCCCAATTTAAACATCTCCACAAATCTCATCTAGGAGCTATCTATGTCTTTCTACTAAACTACAACCGCCAACTGAATCACAGCACAGAAGGAATAATCTTTGTGTGACGGTAGCTGACGAGGGAACGGGGGCAGCAAACTTCCTTTATTTTCTCGTGTGTGCCCTTTCTTTATATTATTTAGTTTCCTATCTTTTAACTCCGAAGTTTTGGTGGATCTGTGAACATAACACATGTGAAACTCTTCATGTATTCTTTTCACCCTCAGCAGCAGTTTGAGGAGTTTAAGTCAGGAGCTGGATGACTGATCGGTCCATCTGGTCAGAACTGATGAGGCTGATGGATCAGAGGGGCAGCTGCTGCAGAGGGAGTGAAAGCAAACTTTTAGACCCAGCGCAATGACCTCTTAGGGTTCACTTATACTGCGCCTGGAGTTCTTCTGCTCCGTCTGTGCCAAGAGTACGCTTTGTGCTCCGAGAGGTGCAATGAACAACAAACAGTATACATGTTTCAAACAGCACTCCTAACGAGTGGTCAAGCTCCAAATATATAAAATAAATAGGTAGCAACAGAACAAATGTGTGGGGAAACCATAGCTCAGCCGAAGAGGACTCCATTAATGTTTACATCTCGGGCTGTCATCACCATGAGCTTCTCGTCCGTGATTAGATGCACACTTCTTTCTACGGTGATACGGTTGGCGGATGTAAAATACTTCCTACAGGAATATGCATGAACTTTAACAAGGTCTGTGGGTTGTATTGAATAACCAGGTCATGATTTCTATCTCAAACACTTGGCTACTTGGCACAACAAGAGGAAAAATATGTATTTCTGATTTTGGGCTGAACTGTCCCTTTAGGTAAAATAATCTATCTCTTTATTACTTCAATCTATACTTAAACCAAGCAGATGGTATGTCAATAACTCCAGTTGTTTTTTGGAAGAAGTCCTGTTAGCGTGCTCATCAGCCTTTATCTAGTCTTGTCTCCGGTCACCAGGCACTGCTGCTCACAGTTCACATCTTATTCATCCCAGCAGTGATAATTACGACATTCTTATGGAGAGACGAATGGCCTTTTTGACCTGAGAGTCCCCTTGACTCACACACACGAGGAGGCAAGAGCAACGTGAGAGGAATACAGTGGGACTGGAGCCTTTTTCACCGAAAGAGAAACAGAGGCATGGACAGTACAGTATGGAAAGAACAAAAGCCACCAAGGAGCATCTTTGTGCAGACAGTGTGCTTTTTTTGTTTTGGAGGGCCTCTGTTTGGGACGGGATCGAGGAGTCAGCGCATGTTAGAGCGCCCCGGGCCGAGTCTGTGTAGGGGACTCAGAAGGGGGATTAGTGGGGATTTAGAGAGCAGTAATTACCCTCGCCCATGGAGGGTCTGGTAATTAAATTACCTTAGCAACCCCGTCAGTGGCTGGCCACACAGAGCCTCCAAGGTCAGCAGGAGAAGAATTTCAGAATATGCAGAATTTGTTGTGCGTCGTCATCGGAAACCAACTCCTTCTGTGCGGTCTACTCGTCAGGCAGATGCATTTTTAGCATATAAATTGAAAACCTGAGGGCATCACATGCATTATGCATCATGTTCAATGTAAATATGTGATTTTCTGTATGATTTTGGTCACATAGCATCACTGGAAAACATATTTTGAGCTTTGTGTGATTCTTATCACATATAAAAATGGCATGACTGTGTGAGTGCTTGGGGCAAGACGCATTACAGCATGTTGTTATGAATATAAGTTAACCCTATTTAAAGACAACAGTTTTCAAGTAGTGTGAGTTATAGGTGACGGAAACAGCAGCAGTACTTACCATAGGCAATATAGGCAGCCGCCGAGGGCGCCATCCGAAAAAAGGAGCAATATGGTCATTGGTTCAACATTCGCACATAAGAGAAATGATCACATATTCAATTTTATTTCACAAACTGTAAAAAAACATGAGGAATTAAAACACAATCAAATAAACATTTTGCAAAAAAGTGCAGTTACTTAAAAACAGGGGTGTTTCTAGGTTTTGAGGACATCAGGGGCTTAGCAAGGAGCTCTGTAGACGAATCCAAAATTTTGGGTGATTTTTAAAATCTTTTGGCATTTTTTTTTTCTTTTTAACTTTTTGGCACTGATTTTTTTTTCTGTAAATTTTTTTTATATTTCCAGAAAACATTCCTTCCAAGCCTGTGGGCCCGCCAAACAAAAGTCACCCAAAATGACACCATTTATCACAGCCAGAAACTGTAAAAATAGAAATTATTATTGTTTTTTTTTTTAATTTATGATGGTCCTTAAACACATCATGTGGGAAGAACACTTCATGCATTTTCGCTTAGTCACTCAGGGAGGCTCAAGAAAAAATATTTCTAGTTTAGGATTATAAAGCTTTAACATAAAAACATCTGTATTGAATAAATTGTTATTTTAAACAGTGTTATCAGTATCAGCCCAGAATTTCAAAATCAGTTCATTCCTAATTTAATTAGAAAATGATTCTTTAAAATGATTCTTTTACATTAACACAAAGTATTTTGTTTATTCTTCTGATCAGTTTATTTGTATTTGATGACATTTTTATTTAGATTTTTTTTTTATCATTATAACATGTACAACATGTTACTGAGAGCAAATAAGTACATATTTTTATACTTAACTATGTTTTTTATTTGTAGTAAATGTCCATAACTTTGACTGTAGAGCTGCAGCAAATTACTTTTTTTTTTTTTTTTTTTGTAAACAAAAATTTACTTTGCCGAAATGAAACTTCCATCAGGGATCAATCACACGGCTAACGTACAATTTCTTTTATGGATGGAAGTTGTAACTCAGAGTAGATTTGCGGTTAAGTGAGAAATGAGCTGAGGTTAAAGACCAGCGGGTTTGAAGAGAGAGCAAAGAGAGGCAGAAAGAAAGAGAAGCGTGGGAGTAGCAGCAGTTCCCACACAGGCAGGAAAGTCACGATCCACCATTGAACAGCACTCGCTCTCCTGCTCAAACTGACATGTAAACACGCCAACAGAAACTCCCAGGCAGGAATGTAATTTCTTATTCACATGTAAACTAGAAGGAAAATCAATGTCAAATAGGATACTTTAATGCAAACTATCCATGCACTAAATGCATCTTGATGCCAGTGAAGCTGAGGGTTTATTTAAAACTCATTCAGTGTGTCAGTCACCCAACATTAAGCTGCATCACTGTAACTTCAACAGATCCTCGAGCTGAAGCAGGAAGATACCTACATCCTGTGCAAACACAAATGCAATCTGACATATGTGGATTCACCTACACACACTCAACCAAACATGCTCAAACACAGACCTACATCCTCAGCCAGCGATGGTAGCCGTTATTATCCACTAAAGTACTTAATTCCCTGCTCTTTCCCAACAATTAAAGGAAATTAATTACATCTACTCTCTTTACATCCTGTCATTCTGTCTCTTTTAATTTCCTTTGAATAATTCAAGCTTTATGATGAAGGTTAAAGTCTTCCTCATCTGAACACCCACAGTTGTACTAGTGAAGCACCGAGGTAGTCTAGCAACTAAAATAATGATCCTACTCTACTGCCAAGTGAAGACAACAAATCACAGTGTCTGAAGTAGCTCAGGTACTCAGGCAAAAAGCTGCCGGTAGTCCCTCCTGTAAAATAAATGCTTTTCTGTGAGCTGTGTAACATTTTCCTCTGGCGACATGGCTGAATATTCTAAATTATTCAATGTTTTACTGTATTGTCATTTGTTATCTGATCATTATCCGCTCAGTTCCCTGTTCAGTTTTATATCTGCTTGCAAGCACAATATATGTGCTTAAACCATTAATAAGATGTTTATATTATAAGTGCTAAATCTGGGACTTGATGGAAAGTGTACACTCATAGGAGGCAAAGAAAGCAGCGAATTCTCACACTTGAGAAGCAAGACTCCATTTTTCAGCTATAGCCTTTTCGATAAAAGAAATCTTTCTCTCCATATATTTAAGGTGTTAGTCTGATACCTACACAGGAAAACTGTTTCTGAGAAACTCTTCTCATAAGCAATATATACCAACAAAAGTTATTTGGGCGGATATGTGTCGTGTCTGTTTGCTGATGAAAGCAGTCTGGTCGTATCTGGCATCGCTGTGCCCAACAGATAGTGCAGAACGCGGCAGCACAACTGCTCATTAGGCAGAATTGACTCTGTCTGTCACGCACCTGTGTTTTTGGGGGAAAGGCGGCCAGCCATATGTTTCTTGGGACTGCGAAGGATGATTGACGCCCTTATTGTACATCAGGTGTTGAAATCACAGACAACCAAGGGGTTGTCCTTTTATATGATGTGTCACTTTTCATTTTTTCTTCATCTTTTGGACTTCCTGCGATTACTGGAGGGAGGCAAAGGGAAGCAGGTGGATTGGCATCTCTTCAGGAGCCAGTCGATCAACAGGCATGTATCACATATCATTGCCATTACCTTCCACTGCAGCCCACTGGAACATGTAGAGGACGTGAACAGCTGCTGCCAGATGCCTTCTACGGCACCTGACGGGAGCGATGCTATCGACCTGGCAGAATTAGGCCGCCTCATGGAGCAATAATTACAACAAGAGATCCTAATCTCAACCATGAGAATAGAAGAAAAAGAGAGGACGGAATCTGTGTCACGAAAATTTCCTAGTCACGTACGCTCTCTGAAGTCACACCCCCTACAGAAGATACCTCTCCCAGAAGTCACCTTGACGGTGCCCTTCACGGCCCTTCGTTACTACGCTGCCTGCACATGACACAACAGAGCTCACAGGCTGCAAGAAAATACACTCTTCAGTGATATGATTAAAACAACTGAAGAAGAAGGAAGAAGAAGAGGATGAAGAAGGAAGAAGAAGACGTAATTGCACTAAAAAACTAAAATCAAGCTAAAAATGTGCTTGATTGTCACGCAATCTTCATCAACACAGATCCGTCTTAATCAAAATACAGCTCGTAATTTGCACTGGAATTATTTTTGAAAGTGCACCATGTCTTCAAAAATGAAAGTAAATATAATTATTAGTAAAATAGTACAGTACAGTAGACTGTATGGTCTCACATGGGGGGCGCTGTTAATGACGTAAAGTCATGTGTATTTTGCATTCAGGGTTCCTCCTGAACTTCTTGACACTGTTTTCAAAAGTAACATTACACACAAAGTAAAGGTAAAAGTAGAAAATTACTTTCTTACTTCAGGTACTTTCCCTGATTCATGTACAGTAAACATAAATCAAGACTGATTGCTATACTTTCTTTCCTTTTTCAACGTTATCGGTTTCCAAGATTTTTTAAGTAAGATCAACTTGTCAGATTTTACAGTGTGACAAGTGACTGAACATCCTCAGAGAAAAATATCGCTGTGCAACAGAAGCTTCAGCCTGTAGAAAGCTTTGGTTGGAAGATGGAGGCAGAGGGTGGGTGTAACATCTTCATTTAGTCAGTGTCATACAGTATGTAAGACACTAATACACTCTTTATTCTCTGTTTGTAAGCCTAAAACCTGCATTTATTCTCTGGCTAAACTAACAGGCCTGAAGGCGGAGTGAGTCAGAGAGGCAGGAACCCTGGGACTGGTAGTTTAACCTCGTCTGCCCCGATGAACGCTGCTGAATTGCATTGTTTAAGCAAAGAAAATTGGAGGCCCTGCTCGGGACAACAGAAGGAGGAAGTAGACATACACTCCTCCCAGTCCATCAGAGCTGCATGCCTCTCACTTTTTCTCCCTCTCTGCCACTTTGGATATGTCACGGGCAATAAGGATGAAAAATTGGACTGCTCTTTGGGTCCCCAGTCGCCATGCCGGCTCCGTCCTCCACCTTCACAGGCCTGAAGGAGGCTGAGCGCCACGCTCACAAAACAAAATAGGATTTAACAAGGCCAGAATCACTCACAATGCCTCGGTAAATAGCCACTGAACCCTGCCTGAACCAGCAACGACGGCTGAATACAGACTTCAACATAGAGTTGTGGAGTGAGAGGATGGAGTTTGACAGGGCAGGGAGGAGAGAGCAGGTTTGAATCCACCATAAAATACATCGAAACAACACGGAGATATCAAAAGCAACATGCCAAAGTCAGCATGAATAAAGTCTCTGCTTTGCCACAGTAAAAAACTGTGAGCCCTGATAACTCTAATCACTCTCAATGCACCATTTTAGTCTTTTGTATTCCTGCATTTTAAATAAGCTCTTGAGGATGACAAACTATGTGTGCACTCTGCAATTTCTGTTATTTTTAGACTGCAGATGTATCCAGTGTAGCAGCATTAGGTATGCTAGGCGATGTAACTAACAAGCTATGGCAGGCGAATAATTATACATATATATATATATTAGGGCTGGTAATCACCAGAGGTCCAACAACATGATATTATCATGATACTTTAGTCATGAGACGATACTATTGCGATTTTAAATGTTTTGCAATATGCTGAATACTGCAATATTATATATCACAATATACTGCAATGCGTGTTTTTCAACTGTAAATTACGTCTTTAAAGGTCTTTAAATGGTTAATATCTGTTTTATGTCACAAGACAAAGTTTTAAAGATAACGATTTTTTCACTTTAATCATTATTTTTGCAGCAAAATGGATAGTGGAATAGTTTCATTTATATTTGCAATATTAATATAAGACCAAAAACATAAAAAATGATGCTGTCCGTGTACTGATACAATATTGCCTTATGCCATGCTGTATTGATTTTCCCCCAAAGAAAGACAGATGGATAGATACATAGATAGTAGACAAGTCGTGAGTGTCCTTTACTGTAGAAATTGAGGCTAAAAAAAATACAAGATTAAACTGTAAACCCAAGCAGTGATGATAACATATGAAGCAAGATTCTGTTACTTTATTACTTATTTCTTGCCTTACATGTCTTCAGAGAAATATTTTACTGTAGTGTTCAGCTATAAAACTAGATCATATGTATATACCAGCAGGCTGCCTTATTGCTTGAAGCATTTATTGGTCTCGTCAGGCACAGTGCATTCTGGTGGTTGTAGCTTTTCTGCATCCCACCTTTCCAGCAGTGAAATATTCTTTAAACGTTTCCTTGATTACAACAGTTGCCAACTAATTATCTGCTAATAAATTTATTCCCTTAGGATCATTACTGCTCTCAGAGTTAATGTGAAAGCATAAACAAAACAGATGGCATTCAAGTCATTTGCGACAGCTAGGATGGCCACAAGGACTAAAGGTTTGCTCACAATTAAACTATTATTGAGAAATGTCAAATCTCTTATTCCACACAGTTGTCTTATTATGTGTTTGTACTGCATTTTAATGGGCTGTTTTTCTGTGTGACTCTGGGAGTGTGTCCTTAATGATGAAAAATGTGTTGAATGATGGGAAAGTTTGTGATTTACAAAAAAATGTTTTACTGCCATTTACAAATCACTCACTAATACAACCATTTGGCCATGAGAGCAGGGTATGAAGAGGACCGTTGGTTCCACACTGTACCAGTGACTTCAACACATTTCTGTATCAATATTAATGTAGGCCTGTTCTGCTATGAAACAAAAAAGCCCAAAGTCTCTGTCTGTACTTTGTATTCAGCATGAGAAACAGTTACCATCAGATTCCCAGACGACAAATGATTCACTTGTTTTTCTTTTTCGTCTGATAACAGGGCTTTGTAGGATGACAGGTGGATGTAGTGTACAGTCAGCTTGTGATTTCACTCCACACTGAGATAAGGTAAAATCAATAAGACATTATGCGACCCATATGCAGTGCACCCATAAGAAATCCATCAAGACATACGCTTGCCAGAGAGAAATCTGCATAACTGACTGAATCTAAATCCGTAAATTGGTCCACAGAGCAGCAGCAGCAGCATTGTCCTCAAGGGTCAAAGAAGACTTGCTAATTTATATTCATATATTCACAGCGTCAGCCTCTTTTTGAGTTTATGGTACACTTTGGGTTTGGGCTCAGGTTGTTCCAGTCAAATAAACTTTAATCAAACCAGCAAACATGCAGCTAAGCAGCTTCAGTAGTTCCACACAGAGCAAATAACTTTTTCCAAACATGTGCTCATCTTGTTGTTTTTTCCTGTCAGCAGGTTGAAAGGGTTATGACGCACAATTTTCCAAATTCCCACCTACCTACTGAAGAATATTTTCTTCTAATAATTGATTTAATATTCTGATGAATCAGAAAAGCTATAATTGAGTTAATTTGTATTTATTTGTCATTGTGTCATGCAAGTTACAACAAAGTCTCAAGTCTTTGCACTCAAGTCTTGAGTCAAACCCTTAATGTGGTGAGGGCGTTTCTGCCAAAACACCTGTCAATCAATGGGAGCAGCGGCATTGAGCGTGACTGGCACACTGCTGTCAATTTTAGCCAAACTTATCATAAAAACTTTGACTTAAGCAAACATCAGGGTGCTGAGAACTGCCTTCAGTGACAGAAACCATCTTTGTGGAAAAAATGTTTGGCGTGTACTTTGAGTGTTTAGTTTGGCCTATGGCCCCATTCACCCAGCTTTCTAAATCAAGTGATGAGAGAAAACATAGTAGGAAAATAAACAACATAATAGAATCCTAGAAACCCTGAAAAGGTGAAAGCAGAAGGTAGATGTGGAAAACAAGAGTTGCTGTTGGAGCAAAGAGCAAAACATAAAAATAAGAAAGTATTCTTGCATTTGTTCAGGTTGACACTGTGGGAGCCCAGCGAATGTAAACATCTGGCATTTCAGTAAAAATACATGTGTATGTGTTTCTAAAAGGGACTAACCTTTTTCTCTCTACGATGCTGTAGTGTCTCTTTAAATGCTTCCTCCACACTCACCAGCAGACACTCAGATCTAGAGGAGATGAAAATTAAAAGAAAGGCCATGTTTGTACAAATGAATGAAAAACAGTAATCTGTCTTGTGCTAGTGAGGTGTTCTCAGGTAGCAGATAGGCACTTCCAGGGGCTCCTTTTGGTATAATCAAATATTCGCCTCATATTTCCGCTCTGCTAAAGCTAAAAACAATGTGTAAGGAGCAAACATACAAAAAAAAAGGACTTAAAGGTTGTTGGTTAAATTTTCTCGATCAATTGGAACCTCGGGATTTAAAATTCTGACAATTTCTGCTCTAAAACTACGCAGACAGGAATAAACTGCAGTTACACAAGACAAAGACAGCACACCTTCTTTGCATTCAAAATCTCTGAATAATCAGAGTGCACAATGGACACAAACAGCGGTTTCCACAGACAGAAAATCAAGGCTACCTCTTCTGCCCCTGCTGATTGTTCCATCGGCTCGGTAATCTGTGCATGTCAGTGGAGGGGTGGCAGATATCCATTATCGATGGACTGTTTTCACAGACAATTGGCCATATTCAGGGAATGGCCAGCGGAGATCAGCCATGTGTTGGAAAACCAGTACAGAGAGCAGCTGGGGATCTCCTCCCAACAGATGCTACATGCTGTGGAGGTGTGGGAAGGTTTCCAGTACAGCCTCACTGGGGAATGTGGGGCTGTGGGTCCTGTCACTCACTACGTCTGCTGTACATTTCTCTCACAAGGTGAGATAACGCACAATAAAGTCTTTTGAATGGGGTTAGGCTTAACTGATGCAGTACTGGAATGAATAGTCAACCGATTAGTTGATTGACAGCTTTTCAAATGTGAGAATTTGCTAACTTTCTGTCTAAGGCATTAAAAATCAATGTCATGTACTCATTTTGGAGCTGAACCTTTCAAAAAAAGCACAGCTGGACAATATATATGATAGTAAGTTACCTACATGATTCTGAATCATCTTTTGGGGACCATGAATGCCCACATTTAACCAAAATCTGTCAACATCCCTGCTCTGAGACACGCAGCTAGCAAAGACAAATATTCTGCCAGGACAGGAGGAGATGAGACGACCAACACGACTCTGCACTGAAGATTGCTATCATTCTCCCCTATTACTGTTAAAAAGTGTATTTACCAGCCAACTGATGCACAGATTAAAAGCCATTACCTCTACTTGGCAGGAGTATAAAGGAAAAGTATTCGCAGACGGCACATTCATTCATATTTCAATGCACCTGTCACGCCTTATCAGAATATAAAAATCATGATGGAAAGTGAAAAGGTAAATCAATTCCATTTTTTATAGCACTAGACACATTCAGACATGTTTAAAAGGGTTGTGAGGGTGTGTGATTTGTTTGCCCATTGACAGTCACATCAAAATATTAGTTAAAGTGTACCCACCATTATGAAAAATGTAAAGTAGTTTATGATTGATTAGGTTACATTGCTGTTATTCAGATGTATTTCAGTTGAATTCAGTAGCACTGAAGTGTTGTTGTTTTTTAATATATACGTGAGAAGTGTCCTTATATTATAGTTACAACCCACGGGGACATTTTGTGCTTGTTTACATGTTTCAGCCTTTCCCATTTATCCAAATGTCATATATTAGTTGCATATTGAGTCCTGTTGAGCACTGATGGGCTGCCGTCAACACTTTCCAGCTGTTCTCACATGTAAATCACATACAGAGTGCAGCCCGTCCTGACAGCAAGTCCCATTACGTGTGCACAAATCAATGATGCGTCACCATTTGAAATGAGCTGCTAAATATGCATGCATAACAAATAGCATGATCGGAAAACAATGAGCATGTCATCGGGATATTAGTCGCTAGCAACTCAGCGTTTGCCTTTGTGGCTTTCAACAGCCATCTGCACAAGTTCTTTTGTGAGGCTTCACAGAACACAGTTCCTGTTTCCTGCTGTGTGTTTTCACATTTTCTCCTCCAGTCCTTCTGCTCATCACTTTTTACCACTTTTCTGACACAAAATACTGCAACTCATAATAACAATATCTCTTTGTTTGGAGATATTTGTCCACCTCTCGAATGTTCTCAATCATCTGCACATAGACCTGACACACATCTTAGGTAGATTTACAATTAATCCACTCAGGCAGTTTCTGTCATTTTTGAGTTTAAGTGCATATTGTTTTAATAGATTCTCCAGCTAAGACCAACCTATGCTGGTCTTAGATAAAACAACATTTCAAGTCAAAGTTTTTTCAATCATGGAAGTTTTACTGCAGTTGGTACGCACTACCATGATCTTGACTGTTTGGTGTAAGATGGTCATAAAACTCAGTCTAAGCTGTCATAATTTCAGGGTTTCCAACACAACGTTTATTTGTAGCTGCCTGCTGCAATTAAAACATCTGCCCGCACATATCGATTTTATGTTTTTTGGAGCTAGACCATACATCAAGAGCACTATTGGACTATATATACTATTTGGATATTAAGTTCACCTCACTCTTAGATCACAGAACGTACTCTGGGCACAAACAGAGCAGCAGAATGCCAGGAGCAGTGAAAATGAAGCGTATATGTTGATTGCGCTGGGTTTAAAAATTTTACTTGCCCTATTAGCTCAGACCGGATAGACAGATCACTTATCTACCCTGCAACTCAAGAAGAAAAAGCTAAGGAAAAAAATGATTAATTGTGAGTTCTGTCTGCGCTGTGTTCATAGACCCTACAAAACATCCAAATATAGAGAGGGGGCACAGAATTCAAAAAGGGGCACAGATTTTTTTCAAAAAAAAAATTTTTTTGCAGAATAGTGAAGTTCAAAAATAGCTGCCCTCTATCCAGCACCAAACAGGAGGCAGCAAACGGGGTCAGCAATAAACATGGAGGCATCGCCTGAAAGAAGAACGTGAACAAATCCCTGTTCTCCCGTACTGTAGAGAAGGTGAGACGGGTGGAGTTGTGGGGTGAACATTAGAGCCAATGTTTAATTTGGTGTGTACCTAATCCACCAACCAGCACTTATTCTAGTTAAAACTTTTCATTTTTTAAACACTGTGCCTCTCATACCCACAGCTTTTTCCCGCTAACATACAGTGCAGCTAACCAATGGAGGCTGGTAGCGAGTTGACGCGCCAAAATCCAAATTGTAAAGTTTCTAGAGCAGGCATGTCAAACTGGTCCACAGGGGGGCCGGTGTGGCTGCAGGTTTTGTTTCCAACCAAGTAGCAGCACACCAGACTTGACTCATTTAATCAACTGATCTCCGTCTTCAGACAGTTGATTGGTCAAACTGTGTGCTCTTGGTTGGTTGGCACAAAAACCTGCAGCCACACCGGCCCCCCTGTGGACCAGTTTGACATGCCTGTTCTAGAGCTTTGTGTTTCTGTGGACACGTAACGAACTGGTAAAATGCCATATTTTTGTTGAAGGGAGTTTGGTGTAATATTTTCCACCAAGAGCAGAAATCCAGCTATAGTTTTGCAAATGGTGAATTTGCAAGATCCCCAGAGGCAAAATGTAAAACTTGTACACAAGCACAGTTTATGTTTATGGCTTTTAATGATACAGGACTGACAAGAATACCATCAACATACGACACCTTTTATCTTGTGTTGCAATGGATATGTTGTACACAAACCAACTCACTAACAGTTTTCAGGCTGGTGTAGAGATGCATTTCAAAGAAAATCCTACATTTCTAGTGTGAAGGAGAAACACACCTGTTTTTAAACTTAATGACAGTGATAAAAATCCTATTTTGATACAAAGAAGCAAAATGACAAGCAGCTCCAGCTGCTCTCCCTTATATTTTGACATGGTAAACAACATGCTAGGGCACGTTAATCACAGTATGCAGGGCTGCATGTAAATGTGTTTGTGGAATATATGTAATATAAAGAGCTGAGTAGGGATAAAGGCAAATACTGGACTATTCTGCACATATAAACGTACTCACTTTGTTAAGATGCAACATGGTTTAAGACTTTAGTCTTTTAAAAGTCTTTTCAAAGTCTTCTTGGCATTAAACGATGCAATCCTCTGTCCAAGATTATGGACCCCAGTCAGATGTCAATTTCAAAAAATCATGCAACCAGATCCCATTCCCGTTACTGAATCTGACCCAGTGATATCACTGGCAGAAATGACATTCATTTCCCTCTCAGCATCCCTGATATAGCAAATGCAACATACAGCACAATCTCCATGCTCAACAACCTGTGCAGCAGCTTATGTAATGACATGATGAGGAGGCCGAGACACAATCTTCAGATCTGAGTGTAGACTGAGAACCGGGGGGGGGGCCGACACTCGACAGGAGAGATATTACCACAGTAATCTACACTAGGAGGGCGAGCTGTGGAGCAGGCTGACCTTGAAGAGTTTAACCTGCCAATCAAACAAGTGTTTCTCCTCTCTGACAGGCAGCGAGGCAGAAAGCAAAGCCCCAGATATGTCAGCTGGGTCCAGATGTATAAATGATGTGGAGACACAAGAATAATGTGCGCGCCACTTTCCAGGCTGAACTCAGTGTGATTTAAAACAGCATAATGTGCTTTGTATTATGTGTATGCATGCTTTGCACCACAATCCTGTGACATCCTTTCTGTGAGTATTACAAACTGTTGTTCAGTGTTTTGGCATCTGATAAGCCTTTGAATGCATTCATCTATTAGACAAACTGGACCTTCAGTGCCACCAGTGCCTTAAATTACACACCCCAACCGATCAAGCTGCCATGGCAAAAAACTGCAATAATGTACCTGAAAGATGAAGCTACTTATAATGAGCTGCATATGTCTCCTTCCTCCTTAAATTTTTGGCATATTTTAAATATTTAGTATTCATAGACACCTTTGTTGACAGAAATCAATTTCCACCTTTCTAGGAAATACAATAAAAGCATGTTAAATGTATTGATTACCGTAAATCTTCAAATATAACCCTGTCCCAATTAAATGCCCAGTCTCTTTTACTAGCCTGGTGTGGCTACACATTTTGGCAAATAAATGCTTGTCTCAATTACCATGCAGTTCATTTTTATGGAACCTCTTTAGCTACCTGCTGGAGCTAACGTTACTTAACTGCGCAGATAATGGATACTGTTATAAATGTTAAACTTCTGTCAATATGGACACGCTACACACAAGGTTAACTTGGTTAAATTCTTTACAATCAATCATTCAGTTCATTTCATTTAAACCAAGTGATACCGGCATTGTAAACAAGAGAGATGCAAAAAGAGGTTTAAATTAACAATTTGACTGTATTTCTCATCTTTGCTGAGCAACAGTTTTGTGTGAAAGGGATTAAAAGCCTGTCCCATATGTATGCCTGTCCTAAATGTCATAAATATAAGCCTGTTGGGTTCAGTGGTTTAAGCCAAAAATAGTGCAGGCAATTAATTGAAATTTTATGGTAATAATGCATTATATTTGTGTATTATGCAGGAAGCAGAAGATGCCTTCTATAATATAGAAGGCTTAAAAGAAACCCCACAATTAGAAATCTGCAGCCTTATGAGCCCACAGAAGACTGACAGCAAGAGCAATATTAAACCAGTCTGTGACGTCTATAGTTGAATGTGATATATTATTGCAACAAGACATGCTCCACAACAATGAATGTACATGCAGTATCCTGGAGAAAACACACAAGACACGAAAACCTTGAACATTATGGAGGCCATTTTAACAAAAGCATCTTTAATACCAGAGAGTCTGTTAATGAATGAATGTGGAGGGTAATGCTGGCTCCTTTGTGCTTAGACATACCATCCATGTGTCTCCTACTACAAAAACGAATGCCACTGAAGTGTTTGGCAACTGTTTCCCCAGCATGCCTCACAACGGCCGTGCTCCACTGTGCTGTATATCTACATAAGGCAAATCTGTATGTGCACAGGTCTCCATCAGGCTCACCATCTGCTCTGAGGAAGACACTTCCACTGGTCAAGCAGTGATGATATTTAACACTTGAGCTACACTTCTGGTGCACAGTATGTCTCTAGGTATCATTACTGCTGAATCTAACTGCTATTTTGCTACTCCCTTAACTTCAACCTTTTTAAACTCCGCTGAACCAACCACAGGTTCCTGTATTTTGGCTAAAAGTAAACTAATTACAAAATATTTTTCAAAGCTGGAAAATCAGGAATTTGCACCAAAATGTTGATAAAATGTTTATAAATCCTAAGATAAATTCTCAAAATCAATGGTTTCTGAGGTTAAAACGATCAAAACATTTAATTAAAGTAATAACAAACCAACTTGTTCACATTTGTGTTACTTGTATAGATGTAAAATATCATTCTCAACAAGTTATCTAGTCCCAAAACATTTTGTTTACTGATATTTAAGGACTAAATAACTTGTTAAGAAGGAAAGTTTGGCTATAAACAAGTAGATGTTGTTACTTTGGTTTAACAGAATTGTAAAGAAGTTTGTTTGGACAAGAAAATGATCGAACGGTTAAATGTTTTGCTATAGTTTTAACCTCCGAAACCATTGATTTTCACAATCAATCAAGCATTTCACCAACATTTCGGTGGAAACTCACAATTCCCCAGGTCCCTTGAAGTAGCTTTGGAAAGGTTGGGATCTCCAGTAGTATTTAAAATTAGTTTCAAGTGATTTTAGCAGCGTACAGCCAATTCACAGGAGCATTTGATTGGTCCAGCAGAGTATCCCCTCATTCTTTGAGATCTTCCTCCTGTCTCTATGCGGTATTTCACTCTTTGCTGTCACCCAGAAGTGTGGCTCTGTTGTCCGTAATAAGGTCTTATTCTGTGCTACACTCTGTTTGCTGAAAACATTGAGTGACAGTGAACTATAAATGTTACAAGGTGCAGACATTGACACCCGACAGTGAAATGAATAAGGAATGAAAAAACATGACACCCAGTGAAGCTGTAAGTTCAGCCTGGAGACTGCTATCATTTTTACAGTTCTATTTTTGCAAGAAAAACTCACTCATTACTCCCATGTGACTCTTCCCCCCTCATCCGCCATCACAACACCCCGTCCCCCGTTCTTCACACCAAAGAGTTTGAATCCCGTCTTGAGCAGAGAGATGCTGTACCTGGGAGAGAATGCAGACGCTGCAGCAGCTGTGGCATTGGTGGATGAGTTATTCTGTCGCGGTACGATAGCGATCCTCTCCTTCTGCTTTTGATGGCTGCTCACTGGGAGATTAATTATGAACCCCAGAGATCACTTTGAAAGGTAAACTCCCCTCATGTGGAGGCATTTATTTCAAATTATAACAGGTTAATAATTGGAGAAACTTTCTGTTCATACTTTTATTTATGTATTTTTAGGCTGAAGGACATTTTAAAGATGTCAGAGCTTTAAGTGTAGTCTTCTGTGAATGCACGTTCAAAGATACTTTATTTTTATTACATCAAGGATGTCAACTGCCAAGAATATTTTTCACCAGTTACTCACGTTAGTAAATTTTGCTGATCATCAGGCACTGAGCAACTTAACAATACATGGCCCAAAATTCAGCAATAAATTAGTAAAAAAAAATCCAATAAATAAATACATTTAAAAAAAAAGAAAAAAATGTTAAAAAAGAAGATAGAAAAATGGGGAACGATCTAAAAATTGATTAATAGTTGTAGGTTTAGACCTACATTTTTGCCTTGTGACATAATTTTAAATATATAATAAATAAAATGTAGAGCAGTTCTTTGGATGTTTTCCCCTGTTTTTGTTTGATTATTTCTTCCTTTACTAATTTCTCAAAATTTCTTGAGAGAATTTCTTCCCCACTTGAGAGGTTGAGGAACCTCCGAGGCTGAAGAATGAAGCCAATGTGGAAAACTGCAATTCATTAAATGGCCACTTGAGGCTGGCTCCAAAACAGTCGATCCCCATAGTGCCCCATATTAAAATGTCAATGGTCTCGGTCTTGGTTATGGTCAGTAATTGTTCCAAAAAGCAAGACGCCTCAGCAACTATGCTGAACTTGAGCCTTCAAAATGCAGTTCACAAACCAATGAGTGACATAACAAAGTTCATTGTCTATACAGTCTGTGGTCGTGCTATAGAGAGCAAAATCAATCAAACTGACATCCCTACTCTGTGTCTCAGTTTTACATACGCCTCCCACAAATTCTGTGATTGAATTCAAATTCTGTGATGCAGCTTTGGTTGTGAAGTCACACAGATTTGTGTGCACACATGCCCGGCTGCACGGCTGCTCCACCCACGTCGCCTTTTAAGACATGAAAACAGGAATCACAATATCTCCAGTGTGGGGCTTTATCCCTGTGGCAGCGCTCTGTCCTGCGCAGACACTGCCCTCTGAGCAAACAAGATTACCCTGATGAACAGAGGCAGGCTTGTTTACTCCCAGTGTCAAGGTACTTTGGGGGTGACTCGCCGTCACTGAGGAGGAGAAACTTTGGAGAATGAGATGCAGCTCTCAGGTTTCTGAGGCGATCAAAAGAGAACTGTCTGAAAACCTGGTTCTTAAGTAACTGCATCGGGCGATGGCCACAGTTTTTATGAACTGTCTGTTCTTTCTTTGTCTTATCATGTCTATTATGTTCTCTATAGTTCTGTCCTAAAATGACCTGCCATAATGGGCTAAATTCCCAGTCAGTGGATTTCAGCACTCTCAAGCCAACTCCGTCCCCTATGAATAATGTTCATATACAACACACTGTGTTTGGAAATACTTTGCGTACGAAATTAAATTGGCAAAATAACTGATTCCGTTCAATGCCAACATTTTCTCTCAGACAATACCGTGTTATTACACTGCTGTGAAAAGTTGCTCAGAGAAAAGCCTGATGACAACATACATGATCTTGACACAAACTCTCATGTTTGTAAACTACAAATACTGCCACCCGGTCGTTTGCTTCTGCGTACCAGTCAAGCTGCACTTAAAATTTACACCCATGTGTGTGAAAACATGGATGCTTTACACACATCTTCCTCCTCAGTTTCACATTAGTGTCACCATTTCAATATCTGATCTCCTCCACTGTTCCTGAGATACAACATTAAATAATGGCCAGAAAAGTGTTTTTGCAGAATATTATGATATCACAGTTGAACTTTGACCTCTTGGCTGTAAAATGTGAGAACTTCATCATTATCCAGTGAGACAATCTGTGTGAATTTTGTGCCTATGAATTCTTACATTATGGCCAAAAACATATTTTATGGGGTCACTGTGACCCTAACCAGGTCATTCAATAGTCCAATTGCTCTAAATTTCAGGAAACTCCCTCAAGGCCGAAGGAATTTCAGTGTGACTTGAATCTTTATCTTTCAGTAATGTTTTCATACATATTTGGTGCTCTAGTGTGTAATTGGGAAATGAGAGCGTAAAAATGTTTAACTTTGGGTAAGGCGCTGCACTTCTCACTGTCACCAGCTTTCCAATCACAGTGGAGAAAGGCTGCGACAAATACTACAAAGACAAGCCGACACAGAAGACAAATACAAGTGCTGAACAACAACGACTGACGTTTTTCAGCAGAGCAAAAAAACACTCTGACGGAGAAATCAATCATAAGATTACAGCCCTACATCAGCAGAAAAGGTGCATTTACTCATATAAACGATGTTTGTGCTGAGCTTTAACAATACCATACATACCATAATTACAGTGTTTCAGGAGCCTATATTGAAGGGAAAAAGATTGAAAGATGCAGTCAATAAATACATACATCCTTATGTTGCAAAATGAGCAGTAATTTGAGAATCCATGGCAACAGAGGCCTAATGATGTCTTCCACATAGATGATAAATATGTGGCAGTTTTGCAGCTCTTTAAAATGTTTTAATCCCCCTCGAGTCTGATGGTGCAGCACACATTCAAAACGGCAACACAATACATGAATGTTGTTTCTCAAACCAGTGAATATTTCCATGTGGTTAACGGTGTTATACAGGCCATTGCTTGCTCACGCAACATTTATAGTGTCACTACATCTGTATTACTCACACTATATAAACACTGCTCGTGGACTAGACCAGCTTAGGTCACATATGATCATGATGGATGTCGACATGTGTCCGGTCTGCTGTGCAACTGCCGGAGCAAGAGAGATAGCAGAGCGCTCCGTTGGCAGACCGCCATTTGAGAGTGGGCTCCATCTTGACTAAGGATGGCTGATTTCTATCTCATTCTCTGTCATTTCCCACAATGGTTTATCCATCCACTGGAGGCAATACAGCATCCTGAAGTAAGATGATTGTTATTCAGACACATGCCTGAAGCATCACACGCTGCCCAGGGACTCTACCGGCCAGTTTGTGAGTGGGGAAGGTGGATATGTCATAGAAAAGATCTGGGATCAAATCTTAGATAAACAAGACCTCTACCACTTCACTCAACATATTCAGCAGCTTTACGAGAATGAAGAGAAACACACGACATGTCCAGAGATCAGAGGCATGCCCCCATAAAAAAGGAACCGTAAAATGCCACTTATTGCCTCGACAACCTGGAGCTGAAAGCATGTAATTTGCAGGCAATAACATCAGTTTGGTTCCTTGCCTTTAATTACAGTTCCATAACTGTACCAATTTTGTACCAATTACAGCCCACAAATTCACTGAAAGGCTGGTTAGAAACCCAAATTTTTTCTCCCTCCAGAACCAGTGCTCCGGACCAACATTTTACATTGGTTGAAATGTATTGGTGTATTTTCACTGTGCCCTGTGGCTCCATAATAATATATTTTTGTGCTGTGAGTTCTCAGTGTGAGATTTTATCCAGCGATAACTGGACACACATGCAAGGTCATGAAGAATTCATGGGGATTGGCTGTATTTGTGTTAATTGTTGCAATCGTAACATCGTGATGTCCTGGAAAAACTAATCAGTGCTAACTATAGTTAGAAGTATTTGTGTGGAACAATGAAATAATGCTCAGGGATGCTAATGTTACCAATGAAAAAAATACTGTTGCATTTGACAGATTCGTGGTTGTATGTGTGACCAAAAAGGTCACACTCTGTAGCTCTGAGAAACATGGTATACTTAGATTATAACTTTTAGCATCAGGCTGATCTCACAAAATATTTGTATATGTATACTGTAGAAAATTCTTTTTTTTCCTTTACATTTTGGAGATAACAGTGGAGCTTTTGGACTCAACAAAGACAGCAAAACCTAACCCTTTGTATGTCAAAAAATATATACTTCTCTGATCATTCACCCCAATAAAGTAGAAAAAAATAAATGATTTAACATATTTGTTGATGCAATCTGTACTTAGAACAATAGAACTAGAAAGTCTTAGTAGCATAAGGGAAAATAGGGCTGTCATTTTGTATCCGATAGGTCACAAAGCATCACTGACCTTGATGCACAATGTACATCATGTGTGACTAACCGAGTGAGTCCGTTTGCCCACCGGGCTATAATTCAGTAGATGTCATTGTGACTCTGTGACGTCTGAAGAGATCATGTATTTTCCTGTCTTCAGGTTGATCGCAGCAGAATGTAAATCATTATGTGTGAACAGGTGTGTCTGCTCTCTGTGGAGCTCTGTATGAACTGCACTCATGTTTATGTGCCGCGGAGGGCAGGCTAACTAAACTAGGCCAGAGGGGGGTCGTCTCCATGGTGACAGCAGCAAAAGAGCCAGATGCACCTGTGTAATGCCAGCTACTCGTCACAGTGTTTTGGGAGTGTTATGAGAGCAGAAGTGGTTAAATCCATTATCTGATTCAAAGATGTGGCTCTCTATGTTTTGAGACATGTTATAGAAACATATGAAAGGTAGTAATCTTTGCTACATTTGGAACAACAACCTTTATAAGCTGAAAATATAACCCGTCTTGAGAGCATTTTCCATTTTCTGTGTCAGAATTTAGAAGGGTAGTTATTAAAAGCACAGTATGTTTTGCTGCACTTCCAGTGAAAACTCTGCATTTTCATGTTTCATGTTTCATGTAAAACTCCGAACTAAAACATGGCACTTTTGTTTTTACTTCCACTTTTCATGAGTCAAGACTTTTTCTATGAAGATGGATATAATGTCATATTCACAGAAACGACACTGGGAAATACTTGTGGTTTTGAAATGAACATTAAATTGACAGGTAAGAGCTTTTGTGGACATTGCTGCAGTCACCATGCTGATGGCACGCTCCCTCAAAGCTTGTGATATCTGTGGCATTGTGTTGTGTGACAAATCTGATCATTTTAGAGAGGCACTGATTTCAAACAGCCCAGAGAACATCCATTCAACGATAATGCTGTTTTATCAGTATTCTGATGAGCCAGTGTTAGGTACAGAATCTCCAACACGTTCTCATCCCAACTCGTCACGTGGTGCCGCTCTGTCAATGACCTGCTGCATCTACTTATGACGTTTTAGGTGCCCTTCTGCATCAGCTGTTTACACTCCGGGATGCCGTTACTGTCATGTCAACAGATACACATGGTGCCGTCTGACTGCCCACCGGTGTAGAATAACAACGCCATCGGTTCTGTCCGAGCACATTCTCATCTGATGCTGTCATGCTGCAATCGAGTAGGTGCCCAAAAGCATGTCGGAGCGGACGGATTTGATGAGTTCGGAGTGAGAACATGCTGAAACTTTCCAACGACTGTTTTACATCAGTACTACCAAGCACTAAATTATGTTAAATACATTTTACCAAATTTGAGACCAAAATGAAAGAGAAAGAAGCTCTTTTGTGTGCTTAAAAAGTCTTAAATCTAAATCTTAAATTTAAACTCATGAAAAATGGCTGCCAAAACCAGAGTGCAGCGTTTATATTTTTGTTTCGTGTACAAACTACAATTGAATAACCCTCACAATATAAGTGAGAGTGGTTTCTGTAAATGATTTCAGAGAATGATCTCAGTAATAAGACTCAGTTTCTCAGCTCAGGAACTAAAGGTCACAAGTGTTTCATCTTTTGAATATCACAAAGCTCATATTTCATACAGTGCATGGAAAGGAGAGTTTCCTCCAAAACTCTTGCCTTTTGCCTCTTGAATCCATTCATGTATTCATCTTTTCTTAATGCACCAAGGCCACAGAATGAAGCCAAGTGCATTAGCATCATAACAAGATTGCTACCCCAGTGCCTTTAATGCACCTCTCCAGCTCTTTCCAGCAGATGATCAAAGCCGGTCTAGGCTCCGTAAATAGCTTGACTCTAGGGGCCAAGGGGGTCCATTGACTCCAGCTTCTTTCCCTTTCCTGTGAGGGCACAACTGGGCTTTCATTTGCTCCTGCTGCCTCACTGCTATTACCAAGAGTAGATGCCCTGAAAGACGCCTGCTGATTTTTTCATCTTTAAGTGCATGGGGACATGGTGTGCTTGGAAAATGCACCAAAAAAGAGTGCTGTAAATGCTTTCATTTTCTTCATTTTTCAGGATGATTAGTTATCAGGGGGTAAAAAATAGAAAGTTTGGGGACCTGCAGAAAGGGCCGGCCTGAAAGAAGAAGACTGTGGTGTCAAGTTGACCCCCACTGTGACAATTACACTGGGGTAACACACTAGGCTTTTATGCTCTATTTAAAAGCACTCTGGAATTTGTTCGGACTCTGCCTAAGATGCATCCTTCCCACCGCTTTGAACCTGTCTGCACAACAATTACGGTGCGTGTGTCATTTTGTCCTCTCGCTGAAGCATTTTTCCCAAAGAATTGGCATCTTGCAGACTTTTATTATGCTCAGAGAGGTGTTGTCCTTGAGTTTAATTTCCACTTTATGGCTCAAGTTGACAGTAGATTCCTGTTTCTAAACGGACAGATTCTTCAGCATGTTTGAGGAAAAATAAAAGTTCTGCTTCCCCTAATGAATTAGACATTGGTGATATTTTAGCTTTACTTTGGCATGATTCCTCGGCTTATCTGTCTAACAAAAGCAGCTTGTGTGAGGACAGCATTTATTCTTGGAGGAGTGAAAAAACCTGACGTAGTTTTCAGAAATAACAGCACAGTCTTAGGAGGCGTTTTGTTACCTAGCAACTCGACTGCAAACCTACTTTGACGCAGGGCTAATGGTGAAGTTACACATTAACTAAATAGAGTTTGCAACAGAGTCCCGGCAGACACAGAGGACAGAGCAACACAACATGAAAACCTCAATCTGCCTCATCCTCAATGGGAGCGATCACGTCAGAGGGGAATTAAAAATCCTCCACGAAGTGGGGGAGCGCTGATGAAGCAGCGCAGGCAGAAGGTTCAGCAGTGTTTGAACACAACAAACAGACACCTAGAATTATACTTCCATGTTCAATTTACAGCCAACTGTGCGCCAGCGCAGCATTAAACAAGCATCTGGGTGTTTTGGCTCAGGTCGCCATCAGCTACGCGGAGAAATCCCCTTTTTCCTTTCTGAGGAGCAGCACAGAAACGCAACTACATCAGCAGCCATCTCACTGAAAGTGGTATGAAAAAGGCTCCCTTTCCTATTGTTGGGTGTGCTTTATTAGCTGAATCAAATTTGCTTCATGGTGCTGCAGCAGTTTCCAATCATTTAATGTGAAAAAAAAGCAAACATAGCAGAACTCACCTGATGATAGAGTCAATTAATTTTGGCTCCTAATACACTCACACCAGAATATTAATGTAGGAGTAAAATAGGGACAAAAAAGATCTACAACAATGTACAATGTACACAATGTTACAACTTGCAGATCACGGCCTTCCCACTGGTCGCAATTAATCACATGATGATTTATATAATAAAGCCTAATATTTAATTAATGTTTTTTAAGTTTAACTAATATTTGCTTTCTGTCTGTCAGCCCTTTGAAACGTTGGCAAATTGGTTCGATTTCTTTCAAAAACATGGGAGGAAGGCAATGTGCAATTCAAGAGGAAATGACTCTGAAATTAGCAACAAAAAGTAAAAAGTGCAAGAGAATTTGAAAATTAGCAAAAAAACAAACAAAACAAAACAACAGGAAAAGAAAAAATAAAAAAAGAAAAGACCGAAGGGAAAAAATGTTATTAATTACAAAAATTCTGTAAAAATAATTTTAAATATATATTTATGATAATTATAAATATAGGTATTTGGACATTACCCCCTAGCTTTAAGGTTTTCAGGCTTGTGAGAGGTGTCTGGATGCAGCACAAGAAAAATCGATGTCTATCCTGATTTCAAAGGGTTAATTCCTAATGGTTTACGTAGTTCGTTCCCAGTACTAATTACACTGGAACTAAAGATAGATATGAGACAATCTGAGGAGTAAAAATCACTCTCTACTTGAATCTGTCACCATGAACAGACAGATGCAACCTGTACTGAGGGGTCGCAGTTATGAAAAGCTTTGTTTTAAGTGGTAAAGCAAAACTGGTCTGAGACCAGACTAGAATGAGATGCTGAAGCAACAAATGATAGCCAGAACCATTAAACTGTTCAGCAACATAGAAAAGTAATTACATATCTGCAAGAAAAGAAATGGAAAGGCCTTCAAAAATGCAAAAACTTGGTGGATTTATATCATTTGTAACTGCAATTGGGACACTACGGCGATATATGCCGCTTTATCTTAATCAGCACAGAGCGTTAGGACAGACGCTGCAAAATCTGCCAAAGAGGAAGAAAAGAGTTGTCTGTTTTTAGCTATTCCGAAGCAAAGCAGGGGCCAGCCCTACAAACATGAGAGAATGTCACAGACTGTCTGAGTGATGACGTGGCACCACAGCCAAATAAAAACAAAAAATACTAAAGAAAACAAACTCCTCTTCCCTACCACTCGCTGACAGTTTCATATCACCAGCTGGAGTCTTTAAATGCCATTGCAAACAGCATTTGGACTTGAAAACGCTGCTCCATGTGCTTCTATATGTGTTCCTGAATGCCGTCTGCGACCACAGCGCTTACACAGATGAAATGTGTGTTACGTCTTATTCAAGTATTTCCCACTTTATCAAATACCATAGCACAAACACACACCTGTAAACCATAATATTAGTCAATTACAATACATTCGAAACATGATTGCCATTTTAATGAAAGCAAATGATTTAAATCAGGAGTAAAATAAAATAAATGGTAAAAACAACAACAACAAAAAACCCACAAAAAAACATGCTGTCATATAAAGTTGTGTCTTTTAAAGTGTGTGAGAGGGAGTACTTAGAAATTATTATTTTTAAAATAATTATTTAATGCCTCAAAAACAAGAGGAGGTCTGGAGGAGATTTGTGTAAATAATATGTATAAGTAAATATTTTACCAGCAGAATCTAAAGGTTTTACAACATACAAGATGGCTCTGGCTTCTTGACCCCTCCTGACACATTGTTTTTATTTAACTGGATTTTATGCTGTTTTTAATTATGTATAACTGAACTAAAACAAACAAGATATTCACTATATCAACATTTTTGGTCATGTTCTCACTCAGTCTCAGATCAAGTGATCTGCTCTCGCAGTTCACAAATATTACTGTGACCACAGAAACTTTGCAAATGAATATTAAATATCCCGTAATTAAATTCACAGATGACTATCTATGTAACAATTTGGCTACAATTTATCAATCAATGTTATTTTTTTCCCTATCATACAATCATTACAACTCTTAAAATACTGTCTGTTGTTTGTAAAGTGTTCCTTGAACCCGTTGAAAGCTTGGTATGCACTTGTGTGATCATGATCAGGATGGTACCACCTCCGCCTCACTTTGGGCCAGTTAACATCCTGTGAGAGGAACTAATTATGAACTACATGAAGACATCAAGAAAAACAGCCAAATCAAAAAAAAAAAACCAAAAATCCATGTCTGAGGCTGATAATGATTTTCACTAGTCTTACTAATCCATCTGAGAGTTTTTGGCCACAAACTCTCATATGCAAAGTCACAAGCTGAATGAGCATCATCAGTGTGATTGAGTTCACCCCCGTGGTCTGTTCAAATATTTCCCTGCCAGATTAAGTTTGCTAAACACACAATTCAGCGCAATTACGTTAGCCTCTGCGTCTATCATTATTACGGTGAGGAAGAGAGATGGACATGGACCGCAGTGATGATGAGAGGCAACTAAACTGCTCCACAGTGAGCCCATCAATCCATTAGTAGTCCAATTTAAAGCAGCCTGCAGGCAGAAAAAGGCCAAACCGCAGCTTTGTGTAAACTTTGGATGCATTTCAGTGGCACAGAAAGACAGCTGGAAAAGTGCAGGGTTTCAAAGTGAAACTAGAATAACTGCCTTCCTGTTGTGTGCTGCTGCAAAACACTCACGCTGCGCTTACTTTTTACATCCATGTCTGTGAGAACACGGATGTTCACACACATCTTCCCCTCGCCAGCACAGAAGATCTATATAATCAGCTTTGTTTCAAGGGGGATTCAGTATCTGACCAATCGTGTCCCCTTCTGCTCCTCAGATATGACGCTAAGTAATGGCCAGAAAAGTGTTATGGACTATTATGTCGTAGGATTACTTTGACCTTTTTAATGTAAAATGTCATAATTTTTATCCTTTTAGACAATTGTGTGAAATATCATAATCAGCGTACAAATTCTTGTGGCCAAAAACGTGTTTTGTGAGGTCACAGTGACCTTTGATCAGCAAACTCTAATCAGTTCATCAGTGACTGAAAGTGGATGTTTGTGCCAAATTTGCAGAAATTCGCTCAAGGTATTCCTGAGAAAACACATTAACAGGAGGAAGAAGGATGCAAGGTCACAGTGACCTTGAACTTTGAATCAAAATCTTATCAGTTTGTCGTTAAGTACAATGGGGCATTTGTGCCAAATTTAAAAAAAAATCCCTCAAACCTTTCTCAGACTCTAAACTTGTGTCAGGAATAAGCCTCTCATTTAATCAGGAGAAGAAGAAGACGGCAAACAATCATATTTAAAACAGAAACTGTACCTCAAAGATGAGGAGAGGAGAGAAATTGGTGCTTGTTTTTTCTGAATGTGCAAAGTCTGTTTGACTCTGTTTGAGTGGCCTCTCTCCAGTCTTTGAACATTTACGTAGCTTAATCTCCCCAAGAGAAGAACAAAAAACACACCACCCACACTCCCCGAGGAGTGGGAACGAGGATTAGACCCACAATCTTTACCTCACACCTAAACACAGCCACACCCACCCACTCAAACAGAGTCACATTTCCCCAGACTCTGATGTTTTAGGCTCCCCGCGGCACGACACCAAACAAACGTTGCTCAGTATTGACATTGACTCAGTTTGAAAGGCTCAGGCATCCTCATGAGTCACCAGGAGCTGATCTAAGAGCAGTTTCGGAAGCTCGCCTGCCCCAGATATTTCACATAGTTGAGGAACAGATTAGAAAGCAGCAGCTTTGATCTTGTTAATATGATGCCTACCATCTTCTCTGCCACCTTTGGTACACGAGACGATTTGCCTCTTCCTGCCAGTAATCAGTAGAGTGGGTTGGGTTTTTTTTTTTCCTCACCAGTTCTCTGGCTCCCAATCGTCAAGTAATGATGTTGCACTCAGTTATGTTTGGTGTTTTTGCACGTCTAGTGGATGGAACATTTCGTTCCCATCACTCTGAGCCTCAGTAGGAGCGTTTACTTGGTTGTGTTTTTTTCAAGCAAATGAGGGTTTGTAGACACACTGTACAACAAATAACATGATGATCATTATTTGGACTGAATTTTGGTGGAAAACAGGAAAACAGAAAAAACGGGGGGGGGGGGCATTTCACATTAAAGGTGTGTCCAACTCCACTTTGCTAGGACAACAGCAAGCAACTTAAGAATACATGGCCCAAAAAATAGCGAGGAATTAGTAAAAGGTTAAAAGAAACTTACCTGAAAAAAAGCACAGAAAAACAAAAAAAAACAACCCATTATAATTATAAACACAGTTTTCTAGGCATTTTTCTGTAGATTTTCGATCATTTTTAAATATTTGTCTCTTAAAAAAAACAAACGGTCATATATTTGTCACCTTTGACTAATTTCTTGCAATTTGTAGAACATTTCTGGACAAGTTGGTAATTGCATTTTTCCACGTTTTCAACAGAAACTAAACCAATTTGTTCATGTTTCAAAGGGTTAAACAGCTTGTGAAAAGTGTCTGAAGCACCACAGAAAACTGTTGTTCATCAATGTTTTAGAGGGTTTACTGATCAAAGGTGTGTTTCGAGCCTGACATTAATTCTCCCATTCCCTTTAAAATCCATGAGCGCCTGCACCTGGCGCACTTCAGTTTACATGGCACATTTGGCAAGTTGGAGAAGTGAGTGATTTTCTGCTGCGAAAAATGGAACTCCTCGTGCATAAAGTAAAACCGTGCGAGCAGACTCTCTACAGAAGCAGCAGGAATCCACCAAAGCACCCTGAGATGAAGCGTTGGAGAAGGTAGTAGTGAGCATGTCCTCGTCTTCCTACATCACCAGAATGGCTGCACAATGCCCAAAGTGGTATAATGACGGCAGGAGAGGGTGAAAACAAAAGTTTGCCATTCTCTGAAAACATCAAGCAGGTTGTACGTTCTGTTCTGAAGCTGCACCACAGCAGGAAAACACTGCATCGTTCTGGCTTTTGGTTTGGTTTTTGTTGACACAATTGTTTTCCTTTAAACAGCAATGCTCCAAAAATGTGCCTGACCACATCTCATTTTAAGACCCAAATGCCCATGGCCGCAAAAATGGCCTCAAGCCTACCAAGCCACTGTCCCCAACCAAGGCTTTGAAATCATTTTATTTTAAGTGCCCCATAGACAATACTGCCAACTTCCATCAGAAAAGCCAAACTACACTATGGTTGTTATTGCTAGCTGATGTTTTCTCATTTCAAATGCTCCACAAAGTACAAAGGATGAATGTCTACACATTTTTAAAAACACAATCATTACTTAACTTTTATGTAGCTTCAACTGCTACTTTCTATAACCATAATCTGACATTGTTACTGAAAGTAAAACAACTTCCCACACAGTGCACACTTGCACAGTCCTAAAAATGTGCACAGTTACTTTAATGTTACAAACGCCTAAAAAGGAATGAGTCATTTTCATTAGCGTCCAGATATGCATCAGACTCCGCAAAGTGACAATCACGGCGCAGGTTGTTTTCATGAAGCAAGTGCAGTGGTTTATCAGGAAATGGCAAAAATGTTAACGAGGGCCTTATCTCAAAATGTAAGAAAATCCTAAAAATTTCTGGATCCACACCAAAGACTTAACACTTGTTCTTTGGCTCATTGCCTGACCTTTCAGTAAACTTCACTGAAAATCTGTGTAGTCTGAACGAGATAAAGAAGCAAACATGCTGAAAAACATAACCTCTTTGGTGGAGGTGATAAGGACTGTTTGTACTTTACCAGTGAGTCCAAATATAACGGCAACTATTAATGTCAAACTGTGAGCCATTTTAAGCTTGTATCTGGTTTGGTCCCTTTAAAGTATCAGGCAGTAAAGAAGCTATCTTTCAAGAGACAAAATCGAGGCACCAGAAAACATGTTTTCAATTTAACACGCACCAGGAGTGTGGAGGAGACTTCGACATTGCTGCCTGGACACGACCAGAAAATTGACTAATTTCAAAGTCTGTCTCCCAAAGAAACAGAGGAACTAGTACACGTCTCTGCACATTAGGGGGTCAAACTCAGTCTGCTTTCCAACTGGCTTGTTTCGGACATCACAATCCCAAAAACACACTCTTCTTTTAGTCGATGGACCGATGCCTGCTATTAAAATCACAGTACATTTGGTACTGCTCACATTACAAGCAAAACCAAATCAGTGCCGGTACCTCAGCTTCAGAACCAGACCACAACGGCACTTCTTTTCAGTACTTCCCTCTTCTGTAATGACAAAAATGTGATTTTTAAACAAGCTGCAGTCAACAAGTGATTCTGCTCCTCTGCTCGTGTCCAATCACACATGGTGCTAACCTTTTGTCTGTGTCCTTCCTTTTGTTTGCATGTTATCTCTGTTTAGGCACAACTGAAAAATCTGTGGAATAATACATAACCTAAACAGCTATGACACTAGGATATTTTGAAAATAACGTACGGAAGAGAAAAAAAAAAAAAACAGCTAGACCTAAACTATCAGCACTGAACCTTAACATGACACTCCTGAGAATCCAAAACTGACGCTAAAGGGGTACGTAGAGTGTCATAGTTTGACATGTAGGGCCACTAACCAAGCATCTGTATTTGACTATTGGGAACTGTTTCCCGTAATTAAAGAAAGACTTGCAGCAAAGTAAATAAAATAACTATTTGAAAGTCATCCAGTTTATTCGAGTGCAGCTCTTTTTCTTAGTATTTATGTTTTCTGACTTTGTGAAACTTGACTAATGAATCTGACAGCCCTCCAAAGACACCAGAAGTGTCTCCGACAGCTAAGCTCATACGCTATCAATGAGCCACACGTTCTGCTCTCAAGAGAGCGAAGCAAACAGGGCCTGTCTTTTGTATTTGTCATATCTCCTCCAGCCCATGGTGACCGCAATGTGTCTGAGACACTTTGGCTCACAAAGGACAGATCGACACCGTGGAGCCAGGGGAATTGAGCATTGTGGGAAATGGCTTCCCTGTGGCCATTTTGAACACGCCAGGCCATCTTCGCCTATGTGTTGTCTTCTCTTAAGCTTATCCAGAGGGGACTGCTTTTTTTCTCTCACTATGTAAGGATCATAGAGCTGCACTGACAGAGACAAGCCAACCCATCTGATGGTTACTAAACACCGCGTGGCAGCCTCGAGCATACACCAGAGTCACTGAGGAACTCTTGTGCACACAACATACCAAGCGTACAGTTGGAAGTAAATATATTTGCTGTATGTGGCTTATGTATGCAATGCTTTACGTAACACTGCATGGTTTCTGCTTTCTTAATTCTGCCCTTTCACCGAAATTGTATAATTTAGTTGGAAATGTTATTTAAATGTAATTTTTTAATGTTTTTATTAATGTATTTTTATTATTATTTAATGTTTTTGCTTACTCCCTTTCTTATTATTTAATTTAGTTTCATTTATTCTTTTCTTTTTTTTTCCTTTCAAGCACACATGCTAAAGACATTAAGGCTTGGACCTGAAGGGGTGGGATGGATGTGAAGGGCTTTAGTGGGGGAGTGAAAGTGTGTGTGTATGTGTGTGTTAGGCTAATTATTTCAAAATTGAAATTAAAATGAGTGTACTAATTTACACACTCTACTGCAGCTATGACCACGCAGGATAAAAAAGATTATGCATTATTATTATTACAGTATACCTTATACAACAACCTAATTTTGTTGAGTTTTTGTATGCTGTTACTTTTTAAAAGTTTAGAAGTTATTCAATGACTAGAAGTAATTCAATTTGTCAAAGTAGTAACATACTTCCCATTTCCCTAATAATAAGTTTTAGGTATTAACTTGGCTTTCATAATGTGGATTCGAACACATCACAACTTTAGGTTTTGTTCTGTCACAAAATCCCAAGTCTGCAAGTGACATGAAATTGTGTCTGCCTGGTGTCACCCCACCATTATGGAATAGCAGGCTCGCATTGATTCAATGAGCGAGGCCGGAAATGAAATAGCAGCACAGCTAGATTAAAAAGGGGGACAGGGAGTGCTGTCTGTCCCCTCTGAAAAAAGGAACATGGCTGAACACTAACCTTGACAGTGGAGAAGACGGATTTCATATTGTGCCGGCAATGACAAGCCAAAAGAAGGAGTGTGAGTGATACAGGTTCAGTCCGCTCTGAGAAATATCATCATATGTGTGAAGGTAGTAACGGTGAGAAACTTATAGAAAGTACATTTAAGTCACATTCCCTTAAACTCTATTACTGCCCTTATTTTTTCTAGCTACGATGCACTTAGTTTGACCTGTTTTAAGATTTACATAATTACATTTGCTACCAAACAAAAACTCGAATGGCTTTTACTGAAACTTAGACATGTTACAGGAATACGACTCCCACAAAATGATCATTTGTTTATCGAACCCTCACTGCGTGTTATGCTGAATATGTTAAGAAAACTTTTTTTTTTCTTGCATGCCTTAAGGATAAGTATAATGTTCACCATGTTAACATCTTAGTTAAGTGTTTTAGCATGCTACAATTCATTGATTAGCACTAAACACAAAGTACAGTTGAATGTCATTAGTTTTGCAAATATTTGGTGTAAAAACAGAGTGTTGGAGAAATTGAAATTTTGAGAAAATCAGCAAGTATTCATTTATGACAGTTTATATTAATTAACATCTCATGGTTTAGGGAATCCTGAACAAACACAGCCAAGCTCACATGTGTATGAACACATGTACAATAACTAATTATGTCTGCTCTATGTCTCTGAACAGTAAAATATAATGTATGGACTTGTTTATTTCTGCTTTTCACTAAATAAATGCTTTGCCATAAAAGTAGGCCTGAGGTTTTTGCTCTCAATGGTCACTTTTACATATGTTCAGTTGATCAGTCAAAACTTTGGCCATGTTTTATATAAACACCTGACACAGTTAGTTATATATTTATGACAGAAAACCAGGAAAAGCATAATAGGTCCAATTTAAATAAGGTTTAATGCACTCTGCAGCAGTCACTTGTGAATTTTTAAGGTTAATTTTGAAGTGATTAAGCGTATAAACTTTCAGCACAATGAAAATGTCAGGAGGCTACAGAGCCGTTTGGGTCAAACTGTATAAAACACCCGCAAATTAGCAGACACTAACAAAAGCTCCTGACAAAAAACTCACCAACAAATTACTAAATGGAACATAAGGTTTTTAAAAATGTCCCCATAATTATGTTTACTATAAAGGATGTAAAAATAAATCAGTTCTGCAAAACAACAGAATTGTGTTTCTGGAAGCTCTTAAGGCTTTTACTAACATAGATAATTTGGTCAAAGCATTTTCTGCCTTTTTATGTGCTTTGTATTGTTTTGTTTTGTGAACCACAGGGAGCATCAAGGATTAGTGGTATAGTAGGAAATGTCTCTCTCTGGGAATTATCAGTGGTTAATGAACATGAAGCAAGTTTAACCCTTTGAAACCAAAACAAATTGGCTTGCTTCTCTAATAAAAGGCAATGAGCAACCAAAGAAGAATTTACTCCAAAATTAGCAAGAAATTTGGTAAAAAGAACAAGAAAAATCCCATGAAAATTAGTGGGGAAAAAAGAAAGAAAAAAAAAAACCAACAACAAAAATCAGCAGGACTTGAAAAAAGTGCTTAAAAGAATTATAATATTGTCTTGTAAGTGTAATTAAGACAATTTTAAATACAGTTTTTCCTTAGCATCCCCTTGCTGTTTTCTGTTTTCCCTTGACATTTTCCCGAGCTTTTTAGAAAATATTTTTACATCTACTAATTACTTGAAATTTCTGAAACATTGCTTACCAATTGCCTTTTTTCCCGTGTTTTTGAAAGGAATCGCACCAATTTGCTCAGGTTTCAAAGGTTTAAACACATGTGTAAGGCATCTGAAAGCACCACAAGAAAAGTGATGTCGTTCCAGGTTTCAAAGGGTTAAAAGAGGTGCAGAGGCTCTTGGCAATGACCTCCCTCTGACAGAATGTGGAACCATAGCACACCGGGATTTTTAACCCAATCATACGGCACAAAGGATGATTAATATGCCCGCTAATGGGAGGAGGCTGAGGCATCTCTGGATGTGAGATCAGGTATGAGGCGTAAACAGCACTGCACACTGGCAAGTGAAGGTGGGAAGAGCACAGTGCATCAATCACTGGTGACAGCTGGGACAGACGCAGGGAGCTTCATCATTGCAACAGCAGTGGGTGCTCCACTATGTCAAATCAGACAGTGCTAATTAGCAATTTCTGCAAATCTATGCCTCTAACCAGCAACCAGGAAGAACCTCTCCTGGTTACTCTCCACCCAGTACATGAAGATACAAGAGAATAATTACACAACTTATCAGCCTTACGGGTAACTTTGGTATTTTTCAACCAGGACTATTATCCAGTGTTTTGAGGTCTAAAAGGGTAATGGGAGCAACAGTTTCTGAAATTTGTACGGTATGAGGCGAGGAGGCTGCAGCTGGCAGTGGCGCAATGTAACCACTCGGTCCACTAAAAGTGCTTGTTTTTGCCTCTGACAGGCTCAGATTGCTATTCCAAGTGTCTGACAACATTATGGAAAGGATCCCTACTAAGATTGACCTTTTTGTTGTATAGTAAGGTCCTTTTTGTTTAACCTGAAACAGCCATGGATTCACTCTCGCCAAACCCACAGGACTCTGTTTAAATAAACAGTGATTTTAGCACATGAAAAGCCAGCATATTTTCACGTCTAACTGGGTGAGTTAAGCGTTTATTTCATTTGTTTTTTGTTGACTTTGAATGAAGTGAGTTTTACTGTGATAAAAGACTGTTCATTTGAATGGAGCCTGGTGGGCTCATGATAATTTCAGGATTTTAGGGCTGTTTCTGGTTGAACGAAAAAGATCTTACTCTTTAGGGGGAAAGATGTAACTCTGTAGGGGTCTTCTCAAATGAAATTAACTTTCAATTTACCCAGTTGGATTTCAAAATATGCTGGCTCTATGTATACTAATTTACTGTTTTTTTTAATTGGAGTTTGGGGATAGCAGTCGTAAGGCTGTTAAACAAAAAGGATCTCACTCTTTCAAATAAGGTTTATCTCTGTAGGGATACTTTGGATAATGTTGCCAGGTGCTTACCATAACAATATGAACCTCTCAGTGGCAAAAAAAAAGAACTTTCAGGGACTGTAAATTGACTGGTGTAATTACTTGACCAATTTCAAAAATCTTTGTTAATTTTAGTCACATAGAGACAAAAACATGGAAAAACTGGGTCCAGGATGAAAAAGCTCTATCTCACAGGGGTACAGTATAGGTGAGATCACAAAATTTGACATGAACTGAGCTTAAATTAAGGTAGATTAGCTACCTGTATTACTACAACAGTACTTATATGCACTGTAAAATGTAGCTCCAGAAGTGATGTTTCGAGCTCACGCTCTTCTTCAGACATGGTTAGATATGAAAAGGCGCCTTTTCATAAAAGCAATATCTATAACCAAGCTTCACCAAGGTCATGCAACACTAACAGACAGCTGTAAGAGACGTTTGAGAAGTGAAAACTACTGCCAAGTGACTGCAGTGTTCAGTGTTTGTTTAGGGGTGAATTTACATTTTTGTGAGACACATGTTTGAAATGTTTATTTCTAAGTGTAATTTCAAGCTTCTCCGTCTCACAGTACTTTATGTAACCAAAGGAAAATCAATAAACAGGTTCTCGAGTGTGTTCTGGGAGAACTAACACCAGTGTGAAAATGTTCCCTCCGCAACTGCAATTTGCATGTTGTTTGCAGGCTTTGTGTCCCTTTGTTGCCAGACCTGTGTGTTTTAAGATTATTTCAGCCCCAAAAAAAGCAGTTCTCCTCTCAAAGTCCAGTCCTCCATATAGAGAATGAACACAAATGTGGACTATTAGGACATCATGGACTGAATGGCCACTCCAGTCAGATCACAGCTGACTTCACTCCATTGAATTAGCACACAGCCTTCTGGGCTACAGGCTCGGGGGCCATGTTGGAGCCTCAGTGGTGAATATTAGATTGCACGCCTCCAGATCTCATTAAAGGAAGCAACAGGACAATGTCTGCATCTCAAATGAGACCAGAGGCCATCAGGCATCCTGACTCCCTGTTGGATTTACTGATTTGATTGATATTGTGCGTGTGTGTGTGTGTGTGTGTGTGTGTGTGTGTGTGTCGGGGTTTAACAGGAGGGTAAGGTGTCCTTTTCAGTAGATATAATTAGGCTGTTTTTACAAATGACACAACTGGGGGTAAAATTGGAATTCGGTATTGTGTAGCACGCTGTATATGACCTATATTATTCTGTCCATCACATACGCAGGTCACGATAGATTCAATGAGGATGAAAGACACTGACCTTCAGTTAGAGGTTTTTTTTTATCCTTTCTTGTCTTCCTTTACAAATGGCAGTTCACTGAAAAGTAAAAATAATGGTGTCAGTGTCCACAAAAATAAAAACATCTTCCTTAGAGACACAAGAAATAAGCCACAGAGTAAAGACAACATCATGTAACACATAAGCAAGTATATTTCCCGCCACAGTGCTTAGTACAATGTAATAAAATGTGTCAAAAGAGTCCATGGAGACATGTGAATAAGTCTTAGTGGGTCAAAATTAGTGGGTCAATGCTTTAACAAAGACATCCAGTACTGGCATCAAATTATTAACTAAAGTTTTAAATAAACTTGTGCCTGAAGGCAGGAATTACAGTGGTTACCCAGTAGCCATGAATTACTACAGTTCAGCACAAATTAAAATGTCCTAATGTCCACTATTAAATAAAAATAAGTGGGCTGATCCTCCAGTGAGGTGGCATGGTAACTGTTATTATACTCTAACTAATCTATTAATTCTCAAATCCATCTTTACGTTAGACTGAGATAAACTTTTCACCGTTAAAATGAGGTGTTACCTCCGAGTTTGAGTGGTGAATCTAATGACCGTACCTCTCACTTGATTTTACACCTCAGTAAACATTTTTCTGGTGAGTTTATGTTCTCAATCACTAGTTTCAAGTCTATAACAGCATGATGTTCATTTTGTAAATGATGGTCCCATTTATGGTTAAATACAGGATAAATTAGGGTGTGCTTTATGGCTTAGCTACCTTGTAATTGAGAAGTTGCTAACATGGAAACTTGTCAGTCAGGATAGAGGTGAAGGTTGGATGTTAATAATTAACCGTTTATTGGCAATGCAAATTTTAATTAATACTGTCAGATGAACAGTTAAAATATATATATATATATATATATTCAATATACTGGCAATACAGGGGGAGATGATGAGGAAAAAAAGGATAAAAGGATCATTCAAAACAGAGGTGATCCCATCAATCAAAAAATACAGGTATAATCTCATTCATGATAGACAGAAAGGACACTTTGCAAATGACTATCACGTTGTTGCTTCTTCTTTCATCATGCAGTATTTCACTTTTCTGAACCAATTCTACCACACAAAGGCTCACAAAATATTCTCCTTTTGGTCTACACTGCCTTAGGAGCACACATAGTGTGAATTTGGGAAGGACAATTACCACTTAGGCTTTTATTATAAAAAAAATGGCTTCAACTCAGCTTCAATCCTCTATTTTAAAAATGTTAATAAGTCTTGTAATAGTTGGTAACAGGAATTAGTGGTCTGATTGAGAGGCAGCAGATGGCACATCATGAAGTAGTAACGCATAAACAACATATGTTTGGCCACTTTAAAGTATTTAAAGGGCAGAAAGGCTAAATGAATCAGAAGAAAGTCATGACAACCATTTATACCTCTCCAAATGAGAACTCCACTGGCTATTCTTCACAAGATCTTTGACAGTTCAACCATGTGATGAAATGAGGAACATATTAATACGACAGCTGCCTGTATTTGTAACCCGGCAAAGCAAAGTCCCTTTCCCACAGCACAAAAATAACCACTAACACCCACTAACATCTGGCTTTTGTTTTTAGCTGGAAAGGTTACAAACAGTATACATTCATGGGACAAATTATTCTGAACCAGTCACGGGTATTTAACCGTTTCAGCTAAGCATGTCAAGATAATTATCGACATATCGTACATTATACGTCCATGAACTTGATCATTTTTCGTTTACCTTATTATTGCTTGTTGTGTTTTCATGCTTTTGTTACCAACCTAGTCAACATGATGCCACAAAAACAGCAGGGTGGACGCACTAATTCTTGCCCCTTTCCCAATGCAATATCTAACCCTGTTTTGCTTTTGTGATGTTGAATGTGATACATAAAAAAACCGTACACAGCTCTGGTCTATTGGCAATGGTGAAAGAAGGCTATTGCCTATTTTTGGTAGATTTTCCCATGTTTAAAAAACCTGCGTAACGGCCGTAGTTTGGTTAAAAAGGGGTATAAGTTGTGAAGCATCAGGAAAACTTGAGATTGTATGAAATATTTTCTCCCACAACCACTTGGTTAAATCAAGTCCAACTCCAGCATGGCCAAAGCTGCACTGTATTTTGGCTTCATCGGGTTTCTTAATTGGCTCTTGCAAGTACACTGCTGTTAAAGAGAAGCCAGGGAGCTTCAGAGAGGTGAGGTGTTACCCATATGTAAGTGGGATGACCAATATCACACCATGTCAGGGGGTGTAAACTTTCCATTGTTACAGAGCTGTGACGAAGCAAACTTCTTCCATGCGTCCCAGAATTTTCAAGTACCTTTTTATAAAATGTACCGATCATAAATAGAAAGAAAACATTGATTTCTTGCCGGTGGACGAAAGCAACATTTCTAAATATTTACCGATCACTTTTCCTCTGGATAGAAACATAGATGTGAAGAGAGAGAAGACGTAGGAAGTTTTGTCAATTGATTGCTAATAACAGAACAGCTCTGGTACTGATTTCCTGCCGTCTCCCAAAAAGATGATGCCGTGAAAGATAAAAACAGCCACTAATTAGAGGCTGATATTTACCAGTAGACAGCAGGAGGGCTTTGAAAGCCAACTCTGTGCTTTTACTAAAAAGGTGTTTCATGAATGTGCAACATTCAGGTGGGTTTGAAAAACAAACACGTCATTGCCTGCCCATTGGGATATCAGGGCCTAAAATAGGTTTTCAAATGCTCGGAGATGCCAGTCACCAGCATTCATTGACACCTTGTGAGCAGGAGGAAGAGTTCCTAAAGATGTTTTTTCACAGCAGAGCAGTCAAGGATAGACAACCCAGTCTCACCCCTTACTTGCCAAATCTTGACGCTTGGTCAGTGACTCTCTGCATTAAATAATGATGCACCGAGACACCCTTTCGCAGCAGTATGGGACCCACCAGGCAGCGGAAAATTGTGACTCTAATAGCTAGTTGTCAGTTACTGCAGCAGTAGACAGAGCAAGAAAGTAGGCAAAGGGAGGGTGGGAGATAAGGTGGATGGGTCATAGAAACCTCAGGACTTCAACCGAGAGACAACTGTTTGTGTCCATAAAACCAAAAGTCAATCAAGATATTTTAATGACAACATAGTGTGCTAGTATGTTTAGTTGTAGTGAACTATGTAACCTATGTCACATGATGTTAGATTACATTAGCAACAAACATGCTTATTTCAAGCCAAAGCATCATTTTCTTTTAATAAAATATTTTAATTCTGTTTTGAATATAGAGAAAGACCTCATTTTCTCATTCTAAACCTCACCACATACTTTTGTCGTCTAAACCTGAGGAAGATAAAGTTTTTTTTACCTTTGCTCTAAATTTAATTTGAAAGGTATAAAGCATGTAACTAGAGTAAATTGACGTGCTGTCCCTGAGCATTCAAAACTGATGCTGAAGGGATACCGACATCGTCACGAGTAGGACTAATGACCAAGCACAGGTATTTGTCGGCTGAGTGAGAATGTGTTGGCATAATAATAATAATAATAATAATAGATAGATAGAAAAGCACTATATAAGTCCTACCTACTCAAAGACGCTTTAAATGAAATGCAAAATTACACAGTTTACTCTGATTCATGGAGACTGAGAGATCCACAGCTAAACTTCACTGTAGGATGTAGCATGAGCTCATGAGTGGTGGCACATAATGTGTTGAATTACATAGTGGAGGCATGGTTAGGTTTTGGATCCTAAACTACTTGGATAGGATATTGTATTTTCTGTTGAAATAACTACATTTGTTATGTACGGAATGTAAGTACATCGTAAAGTGATTATATTATGCTACATACTGTAACGTAACTACACAAGGACGTTAGAGCATAAAGTTAAAAGAAGTCAACGTTGACTTTTAGTTTTACCTAGGACACAAACAGCTGTCTCCTGGTTGAAAGTCATGTGTTTGTTTGACCCTGCCACCACTTTTTCTCCCCTATGTGGACTTTCTCATCTTTTAAACTACCTATAGGGTCCTAACTTTAACAACAGTCTCCTGTGTGATGTCATCAAGCTAAGGAATTTGTGTGCCCACTACTTCAAAAGGATCCTTCCTGACTTTCCATTGGCAGTATTTCCGTTTTTCTGGGTTGTATTTTGAACATATTATGCCACCATCATGTAATGCATTGTTAAGAGGTCATGGTCATTTCACATATTTCTGTGAGACCAGGTTGAAAGGATGTCATAAATGTTGGAAATGCAATTAAATGTAAAAACTAGTGTAAAAGACTAAACAATAAACAGAGGTCAAGGGTGACTAAAACATCGATGAATTTATTTTTTAAAATTGTTTTTTAAATGTTTTGACAAATGTTTTGACATATTAAAAAGCCAACAAGCTGTTGCTAAACTGTAGTGAGTAAAGACAGTGTGGAGTTAAAGCTATAATAAATTTGGCATGATAGCTGATTTTCATCTTTCATTATCCTTATCCTGAGGAGGAAATGCTCCAAAAAAATCATCATCTGTGTGTTTTACCCTATTTCATAGCTTTCATAGCTATTGCACCATCACAACGTTGGAGGCCTGTCTTTCATTCCCTGCACTCATATTCAAAACAGCTGTCTTTATGCCATCTGCCTTCACAGTAATATCCCCAACAAACATTCATCCTGGGAGCGCGCTGGAGGTGAGCTCAAACATTATTATTGTGGAGGTTTCATTGCTTGTATGTGGACAGAGGCCATCAGTCTAATCAGCGGCGTGTGTGACCGAGCCAGACTGGAGTGACATCGTCTCTTCATGTTATGTCCTTACTGAGGTCCTCTTAGGCCTTTTTGTTGTATTAACGGTGACAAAAATGACAGTGTGTAATTAAGCAAGCATCGTTAGTTGGTACATTGTTTGTGGTGGTGTCATGTTATATTCTGTCAACATTATTTTAACTTCATGTAACAGATATGTGATCGATCAGTTGATGTTTACGTACTTTTTGGTGCAAAACTACAAGTAGTAATATGTACTATTAATAGTAACTGATACTGCCTTTAGGTTGATGAGTGTACATGTGCAAATCATTTTAAGTACAATGCAGAATTAAATGGACAAAAAGTAGTCAAGTTTACATCCAAATTTAGCAAGAATGTTTTAAAGACCAGCACTTCTCTACAAAAGAAATACATGGGTCATAGAAAATGAATTCACAAATGAATATATCACACAAAGAACATTTACTTTCAATTTTGTACCAACTCAGCAAACATTTACTACAACAGTCTGACTAGTATGAATGCATCTTTTGCCCTATGTGACCACAAGCAATGGTCTGTCTATATTGCATTCTTCCTAAATTCAAATATCTGTCATTGAGATAAACAACTGACCATCCCGCTGTCCATTTATCTCGCTCCTCAGGACAACACATCAAATATTCTCCAGCGTACACAGCACTGCAAAGCTCATATGGAATAGGGAGGACCATCTCATGAAAAACACAAACACACAATATTACGCTTTGGCTCATATTGGTGTTTAGATCTCGGCATCTATTTAATAAGAGGCTGAGGGGGCCAATGTTTAAGGAACAATGGTGTCCCCTCTGTTCAGCGGCAGGGACACAAAGCCAATATCCGGTATGGAGATATTACCGCTGGGAAGGAAAAGCCTTCATCATTCTGTAAATCTCATGTCATCTTCTCTTTAGAGTTTAAAGCCTGGATGGAGCCACCTCCATTGTTTTCCTGACGCTGGTTGCTCCCTTCCCAACAGACAGGCAGCCTCGACAACAGTCACGTACAAGGCCCACTTGAATTTGGCTAAAAGAATTTGGCAGAACAACACCAGCCAGGCTGTTAGCAAACAGCCAAAAGATGAATACACCTCTGTTCTGCCAAACCTTTGCACAAGGGCACTTGTATTTTTTTGGGATGTAATGAGGCTGCCGCATGAGACCGTCTGGTCTCCCCCATGTTTTTGTGCGGTTTACATATCATACAGGACTGGTGGCTTGTTTTGCATGTAAAGTGACAGTGATTGTCATTTATGAAGAAAAGTTTCTGGCACAACTTAACCTATTTGCAAGGTGCATGGAGAAAGGAGCCCATTAAAGCATAAAATCTCTGGTATTGGAGAAGTATTTCACTGCTGGAAAAATGGGTCTCTTTAAGAAAAAACTGGGTGGTCTATGCAGTAGAAAAACTCAAATTCTTTTGAAATTGGTGCTACGTGACCAGAAAGTAGGCTGTGGCATAGAATCAAGATTCCTACAAATTGAGCCAGGTTAGATTTAAGACTTTTAAAGAGTTTTTAATGCCACATGGTATGAAATTTAAGACCAATTTTACAATAACCAATACTGAGGGGGAAAAAACATTGACATAAATTACAGAGGGTTAGGGACAATCTTGGCCAAATGTTTCTTGCAACATAAAACGTGACCTTTTTGATCAAATTAAAAAGTTAAATAATCTATCGCAAATGTTGAAATAAAAATTTAAGTTTCTAGACTGGAAAACATATACTGTCATAAAAATATCAGTACGGTTACACCCCTAAGAGCAATTCAAAGCAACTCTTGCACTAGAGGCACATGTAATGAGTAAGTCCTGCATATTTCATGCAAAATACCTTGTGACAAACAAAATAAAGGCATCAAATTAATGAGCAACTGTAGCTTTAAGGTTCTAGTCTGGTTTTCTGGTCTCACTTTACTGCGATATCATTATGCTGTCTTGATTAATTGGGGAATTACAGTACATGTATATTAGTCAATATTCTAATGATATTCAAGGAGCACATTTAGACAAATTATTTTCAAATGACACATTTTGCCACAAGCTCTGCACAACCTTTAATAGTAGAAGAGAAGTCATTTTGTTCTGTTTTGTTCAGTTTACTAAAAACAAAAATGCCATTGGTTCCATCAAATGTGATTTGTACTAAAAAACTGAAAGTACTCACAACAGAAACTGACCGATAAATCTACCCAAAATAAATGTACTGTAGCCCTGAGAAACAGAAGGACAGCCTAAAACTTCACAATAAAAAACAAGCGCTGGTCAATGAAGGTCAAGCATGTTTTTTGCTTTTCAATACACCATCTGGCCAAAGCAGGCAGGTAGGCTTTGATGTCCGCATTCACACATCCGGGCCAGAACCTCAGAACTGGCATCTAACTAGAAACAGATATTTTAAAATCCACTTTAGCAGAGACAGACCCTGTGAGCACTGAGAGACATGATGTCTGAATCCCTCCCAGGCAACATGAAAGTTAATGTAAAACCAGCAGACCCAGGAGGTCTCCTGCATGGTGCCTATCAACAGAATCACAGGGGGAATGACTAACAAGACATGAAGCATTTATGGATTTAAGAGTAAAGCTGATACTTTTTTCCTCTGCTGCAAACACAGCAAAACACGAGCATCTGAGGCGGTATTTCGGGCGAAAAAAAGCTATATTTCGCAAAATTGCAATGGAAACACTTTTTTCTCTTTTATAGGTCACATGATGCTATGGCTATACACTTGTCGATAGGAACTGGGTCCCTCGGGCATGATGCAGCAGGCGCTACAAGAGGTGTTACTGCATCGCGTAACTCTTCAAAAGATAAGCAAATCTGGAAGTTTTGAATCCACAGTTCCTCTGTGAAATCGTGGACTATCACCTCCCATAAATCCCTCCCTGGCTGCTCCCGCATATAAGAGGCTTGCCTTTCTATTATTGTTTGTGTACTCGCCTACATTGCCTTAAATTGGAAATAATAGTGTGTGGTGGCTGCAATAGAAATACACCTGCTAATGTTTTGAACATCCATTGCCACGATTCTTGGGATGTTATTGCGAGAGGAGAAGTCTCACAACAATGGAAACGCAGTCATCTTGCAATTGTGTTTTATTGAAGTTTCAAAAATGTTGCTTATTTTTTTTGCACAAAATCATTTTTGTGCAAATCGGTAATGGACACCCACCTACTGACAGGCTGGCACCCATGTGGAGGACAGTGAAAGAGACGTGGTTGGTGCTGAGAGCAGACAGCTGTTGGCCATCGAACAGAGAAGAAATAAGCAGTTAAGTTGTCAAGTGGAAGTAAATGTAGAGTGAAGTGTTTAATATTTCTGCATCTCCCATTGTTGGTTTGTTTTTGTAAATATCACAGGCACCTGCACAAAGAGACTGCAGTATTCTGGATTCAAGTATTTGTCAAGTATACAAGGACATGTAAATATGTAAATATCATAAGTCTGATGACCAGGTTACTGATGTCCATGTAAACGCACTTATATAACCTTATCATTAATTCAGTTTTTTATATGTTTTTTTAGGCTTGGGCATTCTTGTGAAGGTATGAGTGTTCAAACTCCACCTTTTCGGAGCATCAACACTGAAACCACCAGCCAAACTCATTTCTACACATCAGTTCTGCTCTGCCTCTGTTCGTTGAGGCTGGAGGAATAATTAAATGTTTTGTTTGCTTTGTTTTTTTGTGCAGAAGAGAAAGGATGGGTCTCTGCTGTCAGTTACTGCATGATCTGCTGCTCCAGTCTGGCCGGGCCTGTCAGTCAGCATCTCTCTCTCTTGACATCAAAACATTTGATAATCACTGCGCTACAGATGCTGAAGAGAGAGGGAGGGGGGTAGAAAAAAGACACACAGCCTGGTGCACCGTGCCTGCTAATTACGCTGCCTGAGATGTCTCTTTGTCATTGGACTAAACTGGATGACATTTAACAATAAATTGCATTTTGGCCCGTTTACTTAGTTGAATGTGCAAGAGAAACAATCAAAACTGAATGCATGCAAATGAAAACATGTGACAGGAATATATGAAACAGGCGTATCCAGTGCAGCGCATCCGTGGCTTTGCTTTGATTGATTCGAAGGAGAATATAAGCTGATGAAACAGACTTGTCACTTTGATTATGGAGATAAGTTTCTTTGGCAAACATATGTTTACTTCTCAAACCCCTGAAGGCTTTGCCAGCACACTGCTCTGGGTGTAGGTGGAAAACACACTGTAAAATGACTTTACTTAATATAGGAAACCCATTGCCTTGAAAAATGTAAGGACTTATAACTAATCATCTTAATTTTTGTGTATGTCCTTTAAATTTAGTTATATGTACTTAATTCTGTGAATGTGTTGCGACTTAAAAATGACAAGTTTAATAAAATCAATCTAAGTTTTAGCAACTTCAATAAACCAAGTATACTGTGTGTATTCTGCTGGGTGCACACTAGTCAAGCATATTTGTATTTTCTTTAACACATTAACAGAACTTGCAGATCTGCTAACCCTGACCCTGACCCATCACTGGTGAGATCTTCTTTGTGATGATCAAGTTAAATCAGACTAACTGGGTGTGCTGAAGTTAACACTTAAAAATAACAAAGTAATTCCACTTGTCATTTTAAAGTTGTAACAACTTTACAAAATTAAGTAAACGCAGCTACATGTCAAGTAAACTTAACATGAAACTCTACCCTGACCCTCTGTGACATTATTATATATATATGGTTTAAATATAGTTTTCTGGCATTTTTCTCTTTTTTGAATTTTCATCTTTTTAAATTAAAGTTTTAGTTCTTCGTCACCTTTTTACTAATTTCTTTCAATTTGCAGGGCATTTCTGGGCATTTCTTGCCAAGTGCATTTTCTTGCTCAATGCCTTTTTCGTCATGTTTTCAAAAGAAATCACCCTTTAAACCTGAGCAAACAATTTGCTCAGGTTTAAAGGGTTAAATAGTTAATGGAAGGCATCTCAACACAGCACAAGAAAACTGTTGTTGAACTAGGTTTCATGGGGTTAAGTTGTCAGATTTTATAGTGCAGTCGCTAAACAAAAATCTGCAGGTAGGCAACGAAAAAATCGAATCTAACCCTCTAAAAATATTTTATATTCTAATCCACAGCTTGTGTTTCCTTGAAGAGGATCTTTCATTGATCACAAGGGTCCAGATTTACTTTGCAGCACTAAAGCAGACATTTTATACTGTAGATGTTTTCTGATGGAGCCAGAAAATATGAATTACCTTTGAGCCACAGGCATCCTCTTCATAAACATTACCACAGCCCAACTGAAGTGAAGCAAACGTGTGCACTCAGCATTACGTAAATGAAGTAAACCTATTAAGGACTGAGTAAATAAAGAGAAATGTTTTCCGTTGTATAAATGAAATGTTATTTGGGTTTGGCTAAGCGCTGCAGAGAACTTCAATAACCGTCTGGGTAGAGTAGGACGCCCTTGAAGCTGGCACTCAAATCAGACAGCATAATAACATTCAGATGGCCTCCCTGCATGGTGATGACACAGCACTGGCAAGCCCTGCCTCTCCTGTGCTTTGCCCTTGGATGATAAAGCCTTTACCCTTTGCATTTAGTTAGTTTCTGCTCGGCGTATGCAGAAAAAGAAGTACGCTCCTTGCATCCATTGTTGCACCTGACTCGTTCTTAATGCGGGGAGTTGAAAGGTAAGCAGACTTTGCATAACTTGAAGCGTCACATGGTTTATTGATGGAGACAACCGTGACCGTGTGCGTCGCACTGCCAGCCTCAGTGGTCACCTCCCCGGTCAGGATGACCCACTTTGAGACCAACATCTATCAAACACGGTGTAATCTCAAATAGAGCATCTTAAGGCTCAGCCAGGCTGGGTAAGCTGTTCAAGGCAATGCTCTTAGTGTTAAACCTAGATCCATAATTCCATTAGAGTCAATCTGTCTTTATTTAACCCTTTAAAAATGGACCTCCCTAACCCACTACTTCATTACATCTAAAATAAGTGTAAAAAAATGGTTTACATCAATCGTGATGGCAAATATTTGGGAATATAGACGTAAAACACACAAACATTTCCTTGGATTGTCATAAGTTACACCAAATTCTGAGAAAATGTGAATGTTACAATTAAAGAAATTCTGGAATATGTAAAACCTAGGAAATGCAAAGTTATGTTGCTTGGAAAAATAAATGATTGTGTCAATGCTAATGATTGATATTTGACCAAGATATTATTGATCACAAGCATGAAGGCAATGAGTTGGTACAAGACTGAACCCGCTACTAAAGAAAATGTTGAGAAATTCTTATATAAATTATACTTGTGGATGGACAGACGGGGAGACAGATAGGCAGCAGGAGATCGTTGTTTGCATAACTCTGTATATATCTAGAACATATTCATTATTTTTACGGCAGAAAGCTAAGGCTTCCATCTTCTGCAAATATTTTGTTTATGTTTCTGCATCTAAAAATCATGTTTTTATTTTTTATTTTTAAAATCTGATAAAAAACAATATTCATATTTTTTATGACAAAATGTCATGAATTTTTTTATCAATTATTATGATTTATTATATAACATTAACTCATAGATTAGACTGTACAGATTATAAAGCATTTGAAAATACACTTCACAATGTACAAAAATACCAATGTAGGACCTGGCGAACCATTATTATTGCAGAGTTCAAAAGGTCAAGTGATACTGTACCTTCTGGACTGCGAGATAGTGAGATGAAACAGTTGCTGATACAGTATTTTAAAGATTCACAGAATATGAGCCAATCTAGAAAGTGGATGAGCTCCTCTTTGATCTCTCCCTCCTCTCGGCTTAGGTTTGATCAGGACTCAATCCTCTCATGTAACATAATCAAAACTGAATGACAGCACTCAGAGTCGGCACTCCAGATAATCATGCAATCAAATTGCATTATTTGGGTTCCACAGGTGCCACACGAACGGAAAGCATTTGCAACTGAGGCCAATTTGACTCATATTTGGCTCATTCGCCTCGACAGATCTCTGCAGAAATCGTTTTTCCCCATGATGAGAAGGTTTTCTTCATATTTGAATGTTTGGTAATGGGATGTTGCAGACTACAGTTTCAGTGATAATGATTCTGTGAAGTGCCATATCATATTATCTGTTTATAAAGATATACAGCCTGTCCAGCCCTCAGGCCATAATCACCAAGTGTGGTTGCTCAAAAAAACCAAAAAAAAAGCAGTGTATTATTCTACCGGAGAATAAAACAAACAGCTGTAATGCTTACAGACATCAATCACTCATTTATCCATTATTTAAACATAAATGACCAGCTTTTCTTCTCCTATGATTTCTCCAAATCATCCAGACATGGCATTACAGCTTCAAGATGGCACCTAATTAAGAATGCGACGTAATTATGTCTTGGCAGAACACAACAACCTCTCTGATGTCAATGTGAAAATGGGCATTGTTACTGCATGCAGATGGCACATGAATAGCAAGTTGAGAAGAAAAGAAAAAGATCTCACTGAGCAGGAGTCTTTTTGCCAACGCTGACTTTACCAGCCCTGTTTTAACGGTTGCTAGGCAACACTCATTAGTGTGCTCCACTGATGGAGTCAGAGAGATGGGATGTATGAACCCAAAGTTAGACCTCTGCTCACAGGCAATTAGGTCTCTTTAGGGACGGCTTTGGAGAAAAAAATACAAAACACCTGGCATACTGCTCGGGTGAGCCTAAATATACCAAGTAAAGAGAAATGTTTGATTAGATTTTTGCAAGCTTTAGGAGCATTAAAATTCAAACTTTGGTTATGTATTTGCTGCAAAGTCCACACTGCATCTGATCACATTTTGATGCTAAGAGCAACACAGGAATTTAAGTCAAACATATACAAAAAATCCTTTTTTTGAAGAAAAAATCTGTCAATCTTTGCATTTTTGTTACATCGTGTAAACAAACCATGTAGCTATCAGCTGTGCGCTCAAGATCAAACTGGAGACAAAATCTGCAGCAATGGCTCAGCAGCTAGGGCCTGGTTGGCAACAAAAACATGCTTGCCAGGTACAAATAAGCCATTAGCAAAATTCACATTTTTTGACATTAAGAGGGCAGTCACTTTGCATATTTATAGACAATATGTAGAATTTTAATACTTTGTAGTTAAACAGCAGGAGTTGAACCTGAATCAATCAACACTAGATGCCCATATATTTATTAAAGATTTCAACTGAACAAAGTGATTTGGGGGTTTAGTTTCTCTAAAAAAATGGGTGAGCACTTGTTGTATCTTATAATATTTATCAGTAGGTTGTTATTAGGGAAAGTCATTTACTAGAGACTTCTAGCTGTCTGATGATCTCCCTCCTGCCACCTTATTCAGGTTTTTGTAGCAAAATAAGGAGGTATTGAATAGATAATTCCTAATTTCACCTTCATGAATCAGCAGTTGCTCATCCATTGTGGCGCTTTGAAATCGACCAACAGGAATAAATGAAAACATGCCATTCTACAAAAGATCAGCTCAAAACAGCACACCAAGTTGCTTACAGCACATTTCGGACAACTCTGCCATGTCTTGCCTCTTCACCCCAAAAATCACAGGTATTTTCTAGTACAGAAACAGCATTTACCACTCTTCACCCTCTCACTTCTATTGAAATTTGATCTCCTTCATGTTGCCAGTAGTCAACTTGGCAATAAATTGCTCACAACAACAGCAACTGGTTAATCTGTTTATGAACACACAAAACATTATGTTCATCACAAGGTTGGATTTAGTGCTATGAAGCAATTGGCACACATCGCAGATGTAGGCTCCTTTTAGGCTACTTGCCAAAATGTGGCATAATGATGAATTTCAATTCGGCCAGTCTGCATAAAATCAAACTGGCCTAAGCTAATACACTGGACGGGACAGGAAAAAACAGGAAGTCTAATCAACTCTAAAAACCACATTGCCAGTGTCAATGGGAAAAAAGACAAATACAACAATATTTAACAAATAAAAAAGAAAACGCATCAATTAAGGTTGGTAACATACTGCTTTACTCTTCAATAAATTTTTAGTTTTTTGCATTTAGATAACAGCTGCTAGTGTTCCACTTTATCAGAGCTGTTTCATTACTGCTAGAAATGCCAAAAACTGCCAATCTATTGACTCAGATGTGAAAGTGAAAATGAAACCATAAGAACTATGAGGAATGGAAATACAAAGCTAAAAAACTAAGTGTTATTGTAGAAAAATACACAGTTTTTAGTGTTTGAAATGAGCAACTGTGACCTTAAGATAAGCACAAATCACCCAGAATCATAAAAATTGCAAGCGCGCACGCACACACAAACACACACACAAACACACACACACACACACACACACACACACACACACACACAAACATACACACAGACTCATTTAAATTTTCTCCCAAATGATGCTTAGTTATTCTTTTCATTTCAAGACTGGACGGAAGAAAATAACCACCACTCTTTAGAGAATGCCCTTGTTACTGTGGGTGCATATATTTGATCTCAACCACACAGATCACATCAAGATTCAGTTCATTAGTTTCAGATTGAGTGCTGGGTATTTTGCAGTTAAGAGAGTAGAGAAAATCCAATTTTGCGCTCATCCTTTTCGCCAATTCTGTCTTTGGGAATCTTTGTGGTGGCCCGTCTAATGAGCTCCCATGAAATTTGGTTTCCACACCAGACAATATACCTCATTGTTTCCCAGCCAATGTTTATTTCTCCTCTCCCCTCCACCCTGAGTGCATGCACGTGCTCCCACACACACCACACAAAATGAGGCAATTTGAATTTGAGGAAGTTGCCAAGTGGAAGTTTTCAGTCATTACTTCGCAGCCAATTGATACGAGCTTTACTTAGATGAGCAGAGTGGTCTTTTAGGTGACACAAGTTATTAGTAAGTTAAGTGCAATACACTATGAGAGTCAATCAGAGCGGACTTTAATTAAACAATGGGCTCTGATCTTGCAATATGTGCGTTAAAGGAACTATTGGTCATTGTAATCATTAATCTTCATTCTGACCATGAACTTTGGCAGCAAGACTGAAAGAAATAGACAAAATTTACAGTCATTTTGCTAATTACAGAGTTTCTTCTACCATTGCTTTGGGGTTGCAAAGGTGGGGGGGCTGTTGCTGATGTTCCCACTAGTTTCTCCTTTCTGTATTTCACTAAGACCGGGACACACACACACGGAGCAGAGTGTAGGAGTGAGGAGACATGAACCTGAATGTTACTCAAGATGAAGACAACTTATTACATTAGTGACTTAAACCAACTGTAAGTAAGAAAAATAAAATATAATACATGTAATATGTTAAGCAATGACTAGACTCCACCAGCCACTAAGCTAATTTATGCACTGTAAAATGCCACAGGCTTAAGCTAATAATGGTGACTTGCAGTAAGGTACCCCCTAGGTTATCACCCCTAGGTTGACAAATAACATACAACAACAAACATATAATCAGGCATTCCAGTACAGATAGCATTCAAAAAATTTATTCAGGATCATGATCATAGCAAATGAATTATGGTTAAGATCACTATAGTTTGGGTTTGGTTGATTTGGGAATGATCATGGAGGTGTTTAACAAAGGCTAAAATGCTTGCATGTCTGTGACAAGCACAAACTCTGATCCTCCGAATAAAAGTCAGCTATATGCCCATCCGCCACCTATACAAACACACCATTTCCTTTGTTAGCGCTACATGTTGGCACTAGGCATTAATCCTGAGGTGCCAAATTCTGTGTCATAGATGGAATTACAACTGAAACTTAGCTCTTAAGGTCATTCATTTTCGTGCTGTGTCATGAATACATAATGCAAATAAGATCATCTTTTCGTAGCACTCCACTTCCAGATCCCTGCACTGTTTTCTTACCAAAAGTAGGTCAACTGACAAGTTGGAAGCATAGTGCATAATGCTACAGACACTTTTTGCCTTTCACATACAAAGCAACAGGTTTTCTGTGTTACAGAGTACAAGGGTACTGTCATCGAGGTGGCTGTCTGTGGCCCTGAATGCCCTACATGCTTATTTTTGGCCCGCCGTCAGTATTTAAATGGATAAACAAAGGTCCTCTTGTACGTCAAGACATCAGGATACAAAAGCACACATACACACACACACAAACTGCATCATCTAGCAGCCACATAGATTAGACTGTTTTAATCAAGTTTGTTTGATGAGAGCATGGTTTGACTGGGACGTGCAGCTGGCAGCAAAGGACAGAAGAATTGAATTAGTCCCTCTGTAGACGATACAGTAAACCTCTGTGAAGATTTGCTCTTACAAAGAATAAGCGCTGACATTTTTCCATAGTATTAAAAAATGTCTTATTTATTGCAGATGACATTTGGAAAAAAAAATGGCATGGACAGCAAAAGTCCAATGAGACCAATCCTTAATGTTTTTCACCAAAAAAAGAAAATACAGAAACAGGATATCTGTATAAATAAATAGTCATTTTAAAATAGTCATTTTAAGTTGTTTTTTGTGGAGTTTATATAAATATAAATATGGAGTTTTATAAACATTTTTGAAATAAATTTTACACATATTTTGCATAATATTGCAAAACATTATTTTCTCAATGTCAGTATTGGATAATTTTGTTTTTAATAGCAAACACCCGTGAACCAATAACTAACCAATTACTTTAAAGAAAAGAAATTGAAAAATTGTGTGAAAAACAAGAGACCTTTCCTTTTAGTCCAGTGTTCAGTTGACTCGGTGAGCTTTAGCACTGCATTTCAAAGCGCAATTAATTCACAGGTGGTGAAATTTTAAAGTTTTGTGATGTAAACGTCTTGCCTTTTATTCAATTTTCCTTGTCTTTGCTGACAAACAACTGGCCAGCCACATTTAAACGCAAAAAACGAAGTGCCCACTGTCCACACTGGTCTCCAGTGCTTGCTAGCATTGGCCACTATGCACTGCGCACCACCTGTGGGCTATCTATAGAGGCCGCTCATTTGGCCATCATCACTGCTAATGTCATCCCGCCACCAGAAAGGCACTGCTGCAGAAACATGGTAGCCACCCTCCAGTCTCCCCTCCTGGTAGCAGTGGCTTCATTTTGAGCCTTAAAACCCCTTTAGCATTGTTAACCATTTAAGCATCACTAGCTGTACTGATACTGCTAATGGTGCTAACTGTGTTAAAGTGGGTTTGCTGCTCAAAATGAAGCTGCTTGCTCACTGGGTTGCGGTGGGGGAGACCACAGGGTGGGCACAATATTTCTTCAGCAATGTTGTTAGGTCCAAACAGAGTTATTATCAACAGCAGTATTAGCTTGCTCCCAGACCCAGTTGGTGCACATTGCAGTAAATTAAAGAGCAGCAAAGTTAACATATGGACCGAGATGCATTACTGGTCAAAAATATTTCCGGTGGTCAACCAATAACAGCTGACCTAGCAAGTCACATGTCATTGATGTCAGGAGAATATGCACTCATATAGGCTTTCACGACAAAGCGAAATGCAACGTTCTTGTTTAACTTTAGAAATTTCAACTAGTGCATTTGAGTATTTGCAAATCTTGCAAATTTGCATCATTCAGGTCTTTGCATTTACTTTGTAATTGTTCAACGTGAAAAATTTGCTTTGCATTTTGTGTGAACGCACCATTACAGAGCTATCAACGAGGGGTCACTTACCAAACAGATATCACTTATCAAACCACAAGCTAGATGATCTGAACCTGAACTGATTAACTGTTAACATCTCTAGAATTAATATAAGGATTCTTTGATTTTTTGAAAATTAAAACTCTAAATACAAAGCGCACTTAGTATATTTCATGACCTAATGACTGCATTAAAACATACAGATGTCACAAATGAACTACACTGTGAGAGGTCTTTTCACAGCAGGGACATTTAAACTGTGAAAAAGGCAATTGCTAAACATAATGCAATTATATTCTTGATAGTATGTATTGAGCCCAGCAGCACATATGAGCGAAAAGCCTCTGTCAACCTCCGCTTAATAAAAGTGGTGAAGCCAGCAGGGTGCACGCAGGATCCAGCTGTGAACCGTCGCAATTTCATATTCACTATTCTATCAAGCTATTTGAAGCTTCTGTGACCTTTTATGTTTCATTAGGAAGTCAGAGCACAACGTCCAGCACGTCAGGGCTGAACAAAAATGGCCACGGTCCCTGAAAGCTTCAACCACGATTTGTCAAACATCTGCTTCCTTCGAAAAGAGAGGTTTGAAATAATGAAGCAGGGTGTGGCCGCAAGTATAGCTTAATGATGTATGAAAAGGCCAAATTTTTGTGAGTCTGGAAGCCACCAGCCTGACTGAGGTTTAAATGGCGTATTACCACCTACAGTTATGGATATAGGTTAGATTATGACTAATGTGATCCAATATAATATAAAAAGTCCAGCCAGTCTGATCGGTGACCACACCGTCATCGTCTCTTTGTGACGCAGCTTGTTCGGCCTAATCAGTTGTTTTTGTTCTGGCAGAAGGGACACCACCCTCCCCAGCTCACGTCCATTATCCTTAATTAACAGAGCAGAGGGCTGCAGATGAGGCAGAGAGGCTCAGTATGGAGACACAAGTGAGGGCTGCATTAGAGGAGCTCATGATACGAGCAGACTGAAAGAGAGACCAGGAAAAACGTTTCAGCCTTCTTTAACCAGCAACATTTACAAGAAAGTTTGTGCATAATGAGCGTCATGCTGCTTTTAGAGAAAATGACATGCTAATTTGACCTACTGATTTTATTTATTTCCCCAGGAATTTCTCATCACATCACAGCGCCACACTGGATACAAGTGATTCAGAACTTTATGAAACAATGACATTACAGCTAATCAAACCTGGTAAAATGAGAAAATTAGTACCCAGCATATATAAGTGCAGCCTCTGTCTACGTTCAAATCAGCTACCTATTCAACGGTAGAAAAGTATAATTAAAGAGCTCTTATTGTCTAGACTCCCCGACCCCCCACATATAACAAGGTCTAAGGACAAGTCATTCTCTCTTAAATCACTTACACACACGCCATGAGATTGTAAACTCGAACATGGAGTGAAAAAATAAAAAACAGTTTTCCATTGTATTTGAAGGCATCAGTGAGAATTTGACCTTCAGGTATCAGCAGAGTCACAACAATGTAAAGTGCATTTGTTAAAGAGGAACTCAACCTGTTCAGAATAACATAGTACTTTAAAGGGAGATTGATGTATAATTTGTGAATGTTAATAAAACTCTGTCTTACAGTAGGGATGAACGATTTTGGATTTTTCGCCAATACCTGATATATAACAACTCGTGTCAATAACCAACACCATTATCGATATAACCCCCCACAGATATACATGCAAGATTTCAAGATCCTTCTTATGGGATTAGTATGCAAAACTGTTCTGATTATCATGACTCATATATTTGGATGCTAATTTGGAAGTGGGATATTGAATTGGTTTGGCCTTGGCATTATATCGTGCATATAATCAATGTCAGTCAATCCTTTCATCTCAGGATGCTCAATTTCCCCTTTTAATTGGGACTTAATGTCCATAGGAAATGCCAAAATGAGTACTGTAATTTCCCAGTGCCACACTATATTCATTATCAATGCTCGGTAAACAAAGGCCTCCATTGTTGCCTTGCTCAGTCTCAGCCCACAACTTCAGAACTGATCCTATTCCATTTGCATTTCGGCATATTATAAGGAGCAATTACCAGCGCTATAACAAAAGCGCTCTCCAGGAAAGTCATATATTGATGACTAATTAGTCTCTAATGAAAACGTAACCAGCCACTGCTTGGGAGGTTAAATGACTCTGCTGATTATGCTTTCTGCACATGCATATAGACAATCTTATTTTAAAAAGGTGATGAGCTCTCGGGAAGTGGGCGGAGGGACTCCTTTGATTGGCTTGTGTTTTTTTCTGCTCCAGTTCCAGCAGGGATGTGTGTTTCATAAGGTGGCCTGTTGCATCATCTGAACTAGTCTGTGCTGGACAGAACTACACCTGCTCTTTGTTGTGGCATGTGTACGCATGCATGTATGAGACAGATAATCCACGAAATCATAATCAAGCACTAAATGAATCAGCTGAAAAAAACAATAGGTTAATTTTCCTGATTCTGTCATGCATAATCCACATTAACTGTCTCGATGAATGAAAATCCTCCTCAAACAATGTCTCCCTGGAAATATGTATAAGGTCATTTAATAATATAACTATAATGTTTTTCAGTCACAGCTTTTATCTACGTCTTCTATTTTGTCATTAACATTGGTTTAATAAATGAAATTAAAGGGCAATATCAACTTTTTCTTTTGCTAGATTTTACCTAATCTGTGTAGTTTAAAAATAAAGGCACTATATTTTAAACCTGGGGTAGGCAGCTTTATTTTGGCGTGACTGGGCAAAAATCTCATAATAAACTTTAACCATATTGTAATTCAAGTGGTCTGAGAGAAAACTAAAGGTCTACATTTCTTCTTAGCGCTTTTTTAGAAAATCTAGCCCATTATTTTGGTCAACTGGTCATTTCAGATTCTGAATCTTGCAGAGAAAGTATCTATTCAATGACAAGCTACACTGCAAAGCAACTCAAAAAGGAAGACGGACTTATCAAAAAGAGAGCCTGATATATATTGAATATTAAATTTGAGTTTTTTTTTTCAGATATTGCTGTTAAGTCTTGAAGGCTATAAACTTTAATTTCTATATCAATGAGGGCAGGCTAGAAATGAGAAACACTTTTTAATATGATGTAAGCCAACAGCACCAAAAACTACAGCCTCCAAAATGACCTTCCAGCTAAATCAATAGCTCTTTAAAACAGTTGTTTTTTGGGGGTGTTTAAGAAAAGGAACATAAAAACCTCAATGAAAGTAGGATGTGTGACCTTGCTGCATTAATTTTAGCGAGGTGTCCCTAATAAACCCGAAAACAAGAGCGGAAATATGTGACGATGTAAGTCCAAACCATGAGAACATGACAGTGAGGGTAACCTCAAAGTCAGTCCTCCTGAGGACAAACAAGTATTTTGAAGAGTGAAGAGAGGAGTGCAATCAGGCCCCTCTTCTGACTTGTTATTCCTGCACAGCAGCTCCCACTGAGCCCCCTGATCCCCTCAAATCACATGCAAATGTAATTTATGTTTCCAAGTTGGCCACATCAGCTGCCCACCCACTTCCCTGGGATATTTGCATGTGAAGATTGCACTGCTACACCAGTGAGAAGGTGGAGATGTGAGGAGGGGGGCTGACTGTGAAGGAGCGGTATGTACCCGAAATAAATCCATATTCATCGGTTTGTTCTGGAAAGCTTGCGGGACACCACAAGCCACAGAGTGCAGAGTGCATCAGCCCGATGCGCGTCAGCGTGATGTATATACCATAGAATAGTCTTGGCCCAGCCAAACCAATGCCTGTGGCTACATGCACACAGAGACACCACATATTTTATTAACACACTAAAATGTAGGTGTGATTTAGTGTATTTCTTCAAACCCTCCTGAAGATATGACTCATAGCTGATTGCAGTTCTTGGACACACCGTACTAGTACACTTCCATTTCAGAATTTCAGACACTGCAATGTCAACCCTCTTTTTAAATTCTCCTTCTTTAAAGTGGCTGCTAATTGAACGGATAGAGACAATGCATGTTATCAGTTTGTCCCAAGACTCATTGATTGGATGCAAAGAAATCAAAGAGCAAATCACACCAAGCAAAACATTAGCCTTAGAAAAGAGGCCCCTTCCTCATGTACCACATCTGGTCCTTTTCACTGTTTATCTTTCCAAATCTAAAAGCAATTGAAGGGTTTTACGGGAGCAGTATGTGGGATTTGGTGACATCTAGTGGCAAGGATCATAGATTGCAACCTGCTGAAACTTCCCGAATGTGCTAAGTGTGACCTTCTGGTTAGGATTCCTTCAGCGTTCTTTGTTCAGTAGTAAAAAGTAACACTGATTACTCACTGTTCGGAAAGTTTTTATTGGGAGCCGAATTATCCACAGAGGTCTCTTAAAACCAGTAAAGACACTGAATAACAGTTTCATGTTACGAATCAATGTGTTTCTGATGTTGTTCGGCTCAATGGAGATACGCCACTGGCCCAGCACGTAGCTACAGTGACTTCACCCATCAGTTCACAGAGTCCCGTTTTAAAGCCTTGAGTGCACCTTTTCAGTCATCAGTCTTTTTTGGGGCCAGAAGTGACATATTTTGGACAACAGGGTAGAACTGGGGAGGAGCGAGGTGTAGATCGGGCTCTGTAGCAACGCCTCACAGACTGCCTATCACTCAATATGTGTATCTTCAAGACTTAATAAAATGGGAACAGGCGAGTTATAGTAGAGATAAAAATTCACAGCCTGTCAGTCGTCATGAATGTTGAAATTACCAATAGACAGCAAACCCATTTTTATGTATTTGATTAAGTTTATTTCTGCTTTTAAGTTAGGGATGTTAACATGGAAGTCTGTTTGGAGCCAGCTAACTGATAAATTGCAGTTTGCAGTTCTTCTCGCATTTGTGTCATTTTTCAGCCTCGGAGACTGCAGCTTGACGAAAAAATGAAAAATGAAAAAATTCAACACATAAAATAGCAAAAATGTTTGTCCTTATCTAGAGCCATGTGTTTAGTTTGTCTGTTCTGGGCTACTGTAGAAACACAGCAGTGCAACATGGATGAGGACCTGCTCCTGATGTAGATATAAACAGCTCTTTCTAAGGAATCGAAAACACAACAATTCTTATTTCCAGGTGATTATACATTAAAGAAAATATACTTATTATATTATATTCCAATTCAGCCAATATATCTTTCTTAATCTTACACAATGGACCTTTAAAGATCAACTATCCTTTTTTCCATCAAGGCAAGACTAAACAGAACCAACACACAGTTAAAGCCACGAGAAACACGAGAAATTCAATTATGAAGTACCGTATGTGGCTATCAGGTTTCTAATAAAAAACTTTTATCACGCAAAACTTTTCCAGGTTGTCAAGCTACTGGTCCACACTTTTGAACTCTATTGTAGCCTGGGGGAAGTCTGCTTTAAGTAGCAGCTAATGTTCTCCAGTGTCCCTTTGCTCTGCAGCCTGCAATGTTAATATAAAGCTGGAAATGTAAAGTGACAGAGAGCACTTTAAAGGTTTTGTTCCTTCAGGCGGCTTGCTTTCAGTATCCAGCCTGCCTGGACTGGAAACAAGTACAATGTGTCCATGTGCGTCTCTAAGGGGAGGAAAAAAAGCCTGTTTTTCATTTGTATTCCAGGAAATTCTGACATTGCTATCGATAGTGATAATCTGAAATGAACCAATGCTGAAAAACACATGGTCAAAATGAAATAAAACTCATCAAAAACTCGTGCTTTTTCTGTCTTCTTTCTACTTTGTGAGGCAGAGAAATGGGATGTGTTGCAATGAAGTGTGATGGATGGTGGTGATAAAGGAGCTGAAAATAAGAAAAAAAAATGTCCAAGGTTGAAACGATGACCAATGAGGCATTGGTGGTGGAGCTGAGGTGATCGATACTGTGACAAAGCTGGCAGTCAGACCAACAGGCAAGACTGAAATAAGCTCAAACTGGGTGGCGTGTGTCAGTCCCAGTTACACCAGACAGTACCGGAGGTAGAGCCGCGTGTGATTTCACATGAAATTTCAAAAAGACTTATGAGATACAGTTCTATCAGCATAATATACTGTGCATGCAAAAATAAGGTGCTTTAAGAAACAAAGTTCTTAAGAATAACTGTCTGGACCATAAAATATAAGCTATTATTTTTACATATCAAAATCTCAATTTGACAGAGAGCAGTTCTGTCACACTTTAAGTTCCAGTTATAATTGTAGCTTACATTATTTACCATGTTTTAACCAACTTTTTATGAAATTTAGTCTGTGACCATCAACTTTTCCATCTATTATGAAACTTGTAGCTAATTAATATTATTTCCAATGAATCACATAGGTAGTAGTAGATAGCTAGGTAGTTATCAAGCATTATAGCTGGCAAACATTAGGCAAAAACTTTCGGTTAAACTTTAAAGCAGATCGGGAATCTCACCAACTTGATCTCAACCTCTCAACCGGGACCACATGGATTTGGAGCTGGGAAATAGCTAGATAACATAAAGCTAAATAAGCTTAAACTTGAGGCAAACTTGAATTAGCTGTAATCTACAGGGACAGGACAAACTACAAATAAAGATCGTCTCAACCAACTTGCACAGGCTGTTTAGTCTCTCAGTACGGAGCATGAACCTTTTTGTGCCTAATCATAACCACGTGCTAACCACAGTTCCCACACATTTTAATGGACAAAATTTCAAAACTTTTCCCTGATTTTTCAAGGACAGATTCAAGAATAATTTCAGGTACCAATAACACATATGACGACAGAGCTGGAATGGAAAACTGGGGTACAGAAATTCACAAATCGACATATATATGAGAGGAATGTTACATGGACAGCTACAGAAAGTAAATTTGCCGTTGTGTTACCTCAGAAGTTACAGCCAGAAGATTTCAGTTTCCCCAACAAAGTTCCGATGACTTTTTCAAAAACTTTCAAAGATTTTTACAAATTACATATGCCAACATACTATTCGGTTTAAAAAATCTAACACTACCTCCCTTATACATCTGTTTATTTGTCTAGACATTCTTCCTGTACCGAACTCCCCACAGCGCATCCAAATATATCATATCAATTTTGTTTATTCTCAGTTACAGAGAAAATGCTGTATGACGCTGAGGAACGAAATGACACACTGATATATTTCTCCTCTGCTAACTTCACACCAACTCCTGTCTGAGGACACAGACACACTGAGTTCAAGACACCCAGGAGACAGAGAAAGCATGAGAGATAGAGAGAGGCGATGGGGCAGAGCCAAGTCTCATCCTGCTGCTGCCGCCGCCAGATGAGCACCCACCTGATCACCACCCCTGGGGGCCACTGAGCAGCACACAACAGCTGGCAGAGCCACATTTATTACCTATAGATTATTCCCAAACAACAGCAATTATCAGTCTTGCAATGAGAGGCAGGAACATACAGTAAAGCTTGGGTGTGTCTCTCAGCAGTAGGATAACTAAACAACAACAAAAAGCTGGAAAACAGAAATCTATCCTGATGATAACTGGAGGAGGATCTACTGTCAGACTTAGTAAAGAACCACTGAAGGTATGCCGCCATCTTGAGTCAGTGCAAGTGCCATCGCTCGTTGTGAGTCATGTTTATATTTAGATTGGAGAGGAAGAGGAGCAACCAGGCGAAAAATGTACATCACCTTCCCCGGTGGAAGCATTTGGCTGTGTGAGAGAGAAAGAGAATAGTTGTCTGTGTGTGTACGCATGTGATCCACTGTCTGACCTAGAAAAGCAGTTGCACCAATCAGAAGATTTGTGGCAGTCGGGCAACACTTTTCACAGTATAAATAACTCGCCGTGTGCCAGTTGCATGCATAATTACAGAGCGGAGAGGCAGAGGCATGCAGCCTAAAAAATAATATGCCATGATGAGTCCCCCCTCTCTCTCCTGGCTATGTGTCTTAAATATGACTTGGACATTGTACGCTCCTGTACAGCAGGTGGGGCTGCAGTATCTCAGTCATCACTCATACATACTGTACCATGAAGGCTGGTAGATAGAGTATCTAAGGGACTAAATAATATCCCTCTGGTTCAGTTCAGGATTCAGTCAAGATAAGTTGCCCTTAGGGCTTTAATATTACACACACTTGTATTGCTCTGCACACAAAATATGCTTTTCATGATGCCACTATGTCTTTAGATGAAAAAAAAAATCACAAAAAAATTGCCAAATATGGTAAAAAAAAAAAAAAAACATCAGGTGAAAAATAGTAAAAATGACAAATTCCAAGGCAAAAGCCAAGAATGACATCCAGAAATAATACAATGCATGTTTTTACACTTTGATAGCTATGGGATCAAAAATTGCATTTTGCATTTAACAGTATGAATGTAACAATTTTGTTTACACTGTGTATTTTAGAGTTATTGAGGGAGCTGAGCTGGAAATTACAAGATTAAACAAAAATTCAGAATCTTTCCAAAATGTTTGACATATGCATGAACACAGCGAAAATTATCAAAAAATTAAGAATGAAAAGCACGTAAAATGTGTCAAACAGTCCCTAAGGGTTTAAAACAGCTATCTTATACGGGTTTGGGTACTCGACAAAAATGTCACAGTATACTAAATGTGCAGAACATAAGGGTGCACTTGTCCTTGTTTTGCACAATCTCTGATTAAAAATTTAAAATTGGACTCATCTTCTATTTCTGTTTCTTTCCACATAAAGTAAAGGGAAATTTTAAAAAGCCAACAGAAAATTAAAAAAATATATCACAAAATATAACTTCACCACCTCTAAATTCATGGCGCTATGCAATGCGGTGCCGAAAATCCACTCAGCCAATGAAACGCCGGACCACTCTTTAGCTAAATAAAACATCTCAACACACACTGGATTACATTATCACTAAACTTAAAACAGGATTGTTTTTCTTAGCACATGAAAAGCTGACATTTTGGAGATGCATGGTTTTCACTGGATAGCAACTGTTTCATACATTCATTGTTAAGGTCCCTGTATAAATATCACAGCCTGGAAAATACATTACACAAGAGAATGAAACAGAGATAGAGGATAAAGAGAGCAAAGTGACATGGCTAATGAAAACAGCATCAACAAGAGTACTACATCAGAGTTAATTCATCTATTTTCTGTAGCACAGCAACAGAGACTATAATCTCAATAGAAGCCACAGGGTTTGAAAAAGAAAAACAACCTTGGATGTCCATACTGTAGCTGTATAAAAGGCAGGGAACAACGTAAAGACAGTTTAAATCTCATTTGCAGGAGTGGCACAGAGTTCAGCCGAGAGGAAGGGAATCTAACTGGAGGTCAATGGGGGATCTTGGCGAACAGAAAGGGCAAATAACGCAGCAGGCAGCAGAGGATGCTTTGACCTTTTACTGCTGGTTTTTGGAGCCAAAAGAAGAGCAGGGGGCTGGGTGGAGGAAGCTCTTGCCTGTGGTGAACTGGAAGCACCTCAGATCTCTGGCATCACCGCCCCCTTTGCCAAAACCTCCAACTCCTTCCTCCCAGGAGTCGAACGGACGTCACAGAGGACTGTTAGGGTTATAGATGCTGACAGGTCTGGACGGCCGTCATAAGAATTACCAGAGAGGTTTGATGTTTGACTGCTCTTTTGTATTGGGGAGTATTCGACAGCTTCTTCCTCATGTGTGAGATTGCTGATTGGTAGATTTTTTACATCCCCTGATCTGTTTGGGATTCCTTCCTGGCCGCTCTGATCTTAAAATCCCAAATATGAACCTTTTGCAACCTGGATCGACATCAGTTTTCTTGTGCTGCACTCAGACGCTGTTCACATACATTTAAACCCTTAATTTGAACCCTGAAAAAAATGGTTTCTTTCAAAAATATAGAAAAAAAGGCAATGAGCAACAGAAATGTATTTTCAAAAAAGGTTTGGAGAAAATGTCTAGAAATCTTAAATACTTCCTTACATTTCCAGGATGCTGTTTTTGTGTTTGTGTGTGCGTGTGTGTTGTGTTTGTGCTAATTTTTAGGACATTTTCTTGTACTTTTTAACTCATTTCTTGCCTATTTGTGTCATTTCTTTTTAAGTTTCTCATTGCCTTCCTCCACTGTGAAAAAAAAAATCAAAAAAAAAAAAAACAAACCAGTTTGCCCAGGTTTCAATGAAATCATCCATATTGTTTTGTTTTTCTTCATTAATTTTCTGGAATAACTAGTGCAAAATTTGCACTCAGTTAAACCTGACATTAATATGTGGTGTTTTCATATTTGAGAGATTTTAAAAAGATTTCAGGATTTGAGGATCTGGACTCTTAACTGTGTGTTGTACGGTGTCCTTAAGTGCTTTAAAAGGTGCTTATTAATAAAATCTATTATAATTATTCATTTTATTACTCTGGCTGTTCGTGAATGGAATCTGTTAGCGTGCTGTGTGTTGCTTTAGCTCTCCACTGAGTATAGGAACAAAACTGGTATATTTATCATTACATGTCACTATGTGCAGGGTCTCACACATTTCCAATGTCTGTTTATATTTAAAAAATCTTTTAGTGTGGACCATGCTTAGAGCAAGAGCACATTAATGTAAACTACCTTTTTTCATTATATTTAGTCAGTGGCAGTGGTGAAAATGTCATAATCTGACACATTAATAGACGATGCATGCAGCCCTGCCATTATGTTTGCATTGAAGCCTGTGCCCTTTTCAATTATTAATAGTGTGGTTATTCAAGAGTTTGTCAACAGCATGCTGTCTGATGAATATTATATTATGGTATTATATTATGTGTCAAGGGTTCGGTAATAGCACAATAAACAGATCATAAAAGCAGCTTTTGCTGATTAGATTTGAAAATACGTTGTGCTCAACATGAAATCCCACCACTTAGGACTTTGAGGGTGGGCTCATACTCCATAACCTTCTTTTCAACCTAAATTTTTACATGTTTTTCTGGTGCGCCATCATAACTACCAAAGGAAATTGAAAGTGGGTTACAAAGAACGAAAGGTGGCTCTCTTTGGTGCTCATTAAGATTGGCAGAACACTCATCAAACAGATTTGAAAACTAGAAGAATAGTGTTTTCATCTTTTTCATCTTTTCTGCTGAAAGGCTGAGCTAAGAGACTGCATCTCTTTCTTTTCAAGGATTTTCCCTAAAACAAAAGAAAAAAGAAAAAGCACTCATTTGGACACATCAGCTTGGTGCTGAAAATTGAACGGCAGCATTTCATCATTCAATCTGATGCAAATGTTAAAGCACAAGATTTCTGGGAAGCTTTCAACGTGATGAAAAAGAAGTAATTTTAAAAAGTAAAACGCTGCAGATTCTCCATCATCGGCTCTTGATTAAGAACAGCATCTTTTACATGAAGAGGATATAAACCAAAAAGTAATATAACACCGTTACAGATGAGATGAACTGGAGATGAAAAAGTACAGGATTACATAAAACGAATTTAAGACTGACACTTAACTAAAACCTAATTTGCATGTAAATACAAGGCTGCGATGGAAAACTCTCCGAAAGGGAGTTTCAGGAAGGCTTTTGTGGAGTTGATGATGGGCTGCCTGTCTACACAGTATATCCAGTGGCTTAGATGGTAGTCATTATCTTCAGCAACACAACTGTTGTCTAGACCAAAGAAGTAAACATGGTTAACTTCACAACACTAGTTTGGATGCACCATAGGAGCCATCTTTGGAAGAAGAGCAAAAACACGAGCTGGACTAGGAGCCCTTTGAGAAAAAGGTCAGATCATTTAAATGCTATGTCTAAAATTTTACTTTAATTCAAGTACAGTTCAACATTCAAGTCTGTACTGGCCAATTCTGACCTCCAGCAGTATCTGGATTGTTAACATTTACAAAATAATGAGGGTATTTTAAAGCAGTAGTTAGTATATTAAGATAGTTTTTAATTTAAAATAAGCCCAGATTAAATTGCACATTGTATTCTTCACATTTTGCCAATATGAGTGAGTAAAGAGCATACTACTGTTGTCTCAAAGAGAAGTGTACTATCATCTGTATATGTGTGAGAAAGCAGGGGACAGTACTAGCTATGTAGGTTTTTATGTAGCTCTTGATGGCCTTTGCATAATGTAGGGATTTCAAAGGTTAACCGCTGTTCAGTCAACCGCTGAGAATATTTCTGACTGGTTACACATGTCACCCTATAGGTTAATTTTGCTGCTTTTTGGTAGTAGTACTATCACTATGCTGTATTAAATAAAGAATAAAGATAGCAAGGTTTTCATGCTACACTGGCAGCGCCCTCATATGGCAGTTAACCCTCAGCTCAGAGCCCTGGTGGCAGGGCAGGTTTGTTGTAGAAATACTGCGCACACCCTCCAGTCTTCTCCCAGGTCGCCCCAGTGACTAAGAAGCTCATTTCTGAGTGGTTAGTTACCAGTTAATGAGTATCAGCCTTTTGAAAACAAAATTATCCCAAATTGACATCCCTAATATATATATACAGTATATCTTGAAATATTTGTGGTAATTGTTCCCCCTTTGTCATGGCATTAAGGGGCATTTTAAGACTTCTTGGGTCATATTTTCCCTTTACCCTGATTTCCAAGCAGCGTCTATAAAACACAAAGGCTCCAAGAATAGTCTAGTTAGCTTATTGGCGATTTTGAACAAGTCAGAAAGTCCCAGAAAATCTTTTATGCAATTCAAAAGCCATTTTTTTTAATTGGCATGATTACTAGTCTGACCATCTTTCAGGCGAGCATACACACAAGTCCGACAGGGCTGAAACTCATTTATGATAATGATACTACAGGCATTGTCAGCATGAGTGAAAACTGCAATAAGGGCATGATAAGCATGACCAATCTGAACACGAACCAACAAAAACAAGGGTGTCCAAATTCACTGGTTCAATAAATGCCAGCATAGAGCTTTGCTTAATCACACCCATAGGCCACAGACTCTGGGGAGGAAACTGGTGCTGCTGCCAACTTAGCTGTAGTAAACACTCGCACAGTTTAAATGCCTCTCTGCAATCATCTCTGTCCAGAACTAGAAATACAGCCATGTGGTTTTATGGCTCCACACACCAGTCAAGTTGCACTTACAGTTTACATCCATATATTCACATGGATGCTTCACACACAGATCTACACAATCAGCACAGTTTTGAGGTGGACACTCAAGATACCCATTTCAGTATCTAACAAAATGTCTCCCCTTCTGTTCCTGGCTGTTTTTGCAGATCATTATGATGTCACAGTTGACCTTTGACCTCTTGCCTATAAAACATCATAACATCATCACTATATCCTATTAGATATTTGTGTGAACTTTAAGCAAATGAATTCTTGAGTTATGGCCACCGTGACCTTGACCTTTGACCTTCAACCACCAGATTCTAGTCAATTCAATCTTGAGTCCAAGTGGAACTTTGTGCCAAATTTGAGGAAACTGCCTTAATTCCACCTTCAGATATTATGTTCACAAGAATGAGACCAATGCAAGGTCATAGTGACCTTGACCACTGAACACCAAATTCTAATCAGGTCATCCGTGAGTCTCCTCTAACATTTGTTCCAAATTTGAAGAAATTCCCTAGAAATGTCCTTGAGATATTGTGTTGACAACATCGAGACAGACGAGGAAACGGTGACCTTCACCTTAGATGACCAAAATCATAGGTGTTCATCCTTGAGTGCAAGTGAACGTTGGAAAAAACAAAAAATCCCCCAAGGTGTTCATGTGATTACAAGATTACAAATATAAGAAGGATGCAAAGAAGCCGTGGCCTTGACCTTTGATCCATGACCACCAAAATGTAATCGCTTTATCTTTGCGTCCAAGTGAACAATTGTGCCAAATTTAGAAGGAAAAAAAAAAGCCCACAAGGCTTTCTTGTGATATTGCATTTACAAGAATTAGACAGATGAGGTCACAGGGGTCCTGACCTTTGACCTATTGCCGCCAAAATCTAACCAGGTTATCTGTGAGTCCAAGTTAATGTTTGTGCTGAAATTGAATAAATTCCCTGAAGGTGTTGTTGCGATAGCCTGTTCACAAGAATGGACCGGACGGACATATGGCCAGTCTGATGTATGTACATACAAACCAGTGGACAACACAAAAACAATGTCTTCAGTCTCACCTATTGCTGGTGCCGAGGCATAAAAATGGTTGGAGATGTCCTTGAAACTATTGTGACCACATCAAGAACCTTATTAATGATTATTAATTGATTTGAACATGATGAATAACGTTTTAGGACTAGAACAGAAAGATGCATGACCACAAGTTTATATGAACTAAATATGATCACAACATCAAACTTGTTCTGCCAGATGCATCCTTGTCTATTTAAAGTAAACCTGATTTGAAATGTCTGTTCACTGTTAAAGTGCTCAGAGGTTGATAATCCCTCCTCATGTGCATCTGTGATTTAGGCTTTGCAAATAGTATCAATCCATATCCACTTTACCAGCATATGAGCCCTTTGGTTTCCCATCCCATAAATCTATGAGGAGAGATGCGGTCTGCACATTGACTTTCATCAAGGCCGATTAGCCCAACAGTTTCAGACACTCTGGATGCACTGATTCCCATTTTGGAAATACTAGGCTTTATTAGGCATGGTTATTTAGCTCTGGCTTCTGTTTGGAGCACGCCTGCTTGTTGCTCAATACAGGGTATTAGCTCTAAGTGAAGGAAATGGATGTTGACAGACTGCACACGCACAGGGTGGAGTGTGGTGCTGCCATATTGCTAAATTTCAAAACCATGCTGTTTTCACTCTCCTTTGTGATTTTAGCTCTTTGGAGTTACACAAACATGGTGACAAATGTGCAAATATTTAGTCATCACCTACACACAGACATGTATACAACACAACTCTCTTTCTGCTCCCACTTTCAACTTGGACTGTTTTAAAAATTGAACCACAAAGACAAAGTTGTTGTTTTTTTAAATGCAGAATATACTCTTCCTCTTAACAAATGTCTCTGTTTAAGTTATTTATGTGTGCAAGTTAAATAAGAAATATTTTTAAATCTATCTATAAGGGTAAATAAATACTATCTACTACACAATAATGAGAAGTTTTTGGACAAGTTGGATTGATATGAGTTTTCTTTTGCTTTGTTTAGACACCTTTTACAAGATATTTGACCCTTTAAAACCTGAGCAAGGTTTGGTTTCTTTCTACAACATGGGGGAAAAACAGGCAATAACCAACTGGGCAAGAAATGTCCCACAAACGGGGAAGGTTAATGGGAAGTTAACCAAGAAATTCTTCACAACTTCAAGGTCACTTTCTGTCTTTCTATCTTTTTTTTTACCTTTAACATCCACTGCATGTCTAAGATTAAAATACATCAAGAATTTCCTAATTTTTTTTGGATTCTTCTTCATTAACAAGAGGCATGCAAGAAACACAAAGTTTTCTTGAGAATTCACAGTAACAGGGGGTGGGTAATTAATATACAAACAGTCACTTGGGGGTTAAGGTATTCTTTTAAGACTCATTCGTTACAATTAAACATTAAGTTTTAAATTCCAAAGGGACTTCTTCAATAAGATTCTCTCTCTGTAAGCTTGTTTTTCACGTGACTTCTTTCATTTATTTCTGGCAAACTGTAAATAAGCTTTACATGTTCCCAGACGTTCATACTCCCTACAGTATATATTTGCAGGTCACACGTGTATACTCTAACCTGCTTACAGTCATAATCTTATTAAATGTTAGCTACATTTTTTTTATTAAGACAGCAGTCGTCAAGGTGACTTTGAACCTTAAAGAAAATCTATGGCATAGTGTGAGAGCTTCCCTTCAGGGCAGCAAAGATAACACCTGTACATGATGGAACTAAATGCAGAAGATCAATATTGTTCTCGTGCATCGATTTGGAGATTATTACATCATGAACGTGAGACACTCCCATGCCCTCTCCAGATCAACAAATGGAAATTAGACCAAGGAAATTTTTTTTCCCCTCATAGACTGAAATTTTATGTCACGAAGTAAAGACAGGGATGCAAACTTATCACTGGTGAAAAAGGTGACAAAAGATGAGAGCCAGGTCCAAAACTGTATTAAAGTACACTGTAGCGGGTAAAAGTTAATCTTTTTTTTTTTAAATTGCAACTGCTACATGGTCAGTTAAAAGCCAGAGCTTAGATATGAAGCTTTATTATCTTTTGGTTGTTATTTATTCTCCCTTTTGTAACCAGCTAAACAAAGAAATCTTTATTATAAAAAATAATAACTGAACAGTTTTAAAGTCATTTAGTTCTTCATTACACGAACTTTGGATGAGCAAAAATAGACATTCATGGAACAATCCTTAATATAGCCTTCCACATGAAAAACATCTTTAAAAAATAACTGCTTCAAAAAAAACCTTATATAATAAATCATCATTTCTACTCTAATAATGATTATATATAGCCGCAAAACTTGGATACATGTTTCCTTCAAACAGCTGTATTTATTCAAGTGTCTTGCCAAAAACAAATTACGTGCATCATGAGAACATGTTAATTCTATTCGCCCAGAAGTATTTTTTACTGAATAGAGCTTGAACGCGTCATAATGTAACTCAGTGCAAGCAGCAGCGCAAGAGAAAACACTGGCTACTGTTCGCTAACTAATACAACCTACACAGAGGGATTAACAGTCCCATGGGTGACACATCATCATATCAGCCACAAGGTTATCATAATGCTATTGTATGAGTCTTACTATGGGGGTGGCAAAAACTGACATTATTTATTCCCATTACTCTTGTCCTCCCAGCCAAAAACTCATCGGGTCTACAGAAATCTCACACAACCTATTTTGCATTAAATTTTTGCCAAATGGTGACAAGTTTGCACCTCTGAAAAAATGTGTCTGGTATGCTGACAATTTGTAGCTGTAAAGCTTCCCTAAAATAACTACAATAACTAAGACGAGTGGGTCTACGTTAGAGTGCAGGGGCTGTTTAATGCGTGTTGTGAGGGTAGCCTTTGTTGCTCATCTCTCTGTGGCACACTCCACCCCGGCCAAGAATGCATCATCCAAATAAACAACAAAACGTCAGCTCTCCACAGCCCATCAATCTCAGCTCATCCCCCGAGAGTCCCGTGAGCAGATAAAAAGCTAATCAAACCCTCCGCCATGTAATTCATCATCGGCTCATGAACACTATCTTCCGCTCCCTCCCATTGCCCTCTTTTGGTGGCACCTCCATTTATCTGAAGACTGAGGCATAGTGGTGCTGACAAGCCAACAAATCAAATTTATCTCTATCGATTTGTTTTTGGCACCATTAAGATATTGATATTTGATCGTATTATTGAACATTTATCAAGTATAAGGAGATCATAACCATTCTTGATTTTTATTTGTTTTGTTGATTCAAGTCATTGCTGCCACTCTCACAGTTACAACCGCATGTACATACACAAAATTTTCCACAGAGTTCTGTTTGGGTTTCTGTGTTGTAACTGTTTTGTTATGAGCACCATCTTTAGGCCAAAATTCACACACCTCCAGTAAGTGAGGAGGAGGACAGAAATTGCTCACTCATGAGCTTCTGTCTCACGAGTTTTGTGTAACATTTTTAATCATTCAAATTTTTAGTCATTTCAACAACATTCATATATACTGACCCCCCTTTTAGATTTAATACAAAACTAGATTGTATGAATATAAAAGGATCCACAGTCAGAAAAGGGAAAAAGAATAAGAATAATAAGAAAATAAAATTAGGCAAACTTAATCAGAAAACAACAACAACAACAAAAGCGGTTTGACTGATTTCACCAACACTATCCCTCTTCGACATATATACATACGGCTTTGTATAATTTACAATGCATCATCCACAGCTCCATTTGGATGCATCTCACACAGCACATGCTTTCTAATATTCAGAAATATGCGTAGCAAGAGCACAAAAAAAGATCTTCAGTTGGTTAAAGGGAAACTTAATGAATGTGAAGAGAAGACTGCACGCCATGGATACAGTACTTCCCCCTTCAATGAAGGAGAAATCATTACCATTAATGTAGGTGCAGGGCATGCTGGGGATAAAAGGGCCCCAGTCCATTATTGGAGTTGCAGTTATTGAAGGTTGCCACTACAACAGTGGTGCAATCCCATTACTGCAACCGAATGAATTACGGATTTGCTATGCATTCAAATTGACAGGGCAAAAGGTGGCTGATGCCAGCGAATCGCTCTGATTTTGTATTTATGCCTAATGAATATTTGCGGAACCACGAGTGCTAACCTCAGTGGAGACTCCATAAAGAGGGGAGGAAAATCATTTTATGGTGAATTAAAGGAAGACGGGACATTTCATGTTTTGGCCATTGCAGAGTGCTTGCCTGATGCGATGGCATTTCATGGTGTGTTGTCTTTGCTCAATTTTCAAATCCTCTGGCGCGCTCAAAAGAACTCAACATCAGTACGACGAAAACTCTTCATCTTTTGTTGGGGTTTTTTAGAGACCGCCCTGTTTTTTTTGTGACTTTCATCTGCAGGCCTGTTATGGAGATATTTCACCGTAATTCATTTAAAAGAACAAAGAACATTTCTACTCAGCAGCTCTCTCTTTGGTCTCTTCATTAAATTCTGTTTTGGAAATTTAATTAATTTTCAAACAGCAGGGTGTCATTTTATTGAAAGGTGTAATTCATCCTTCGTGGTTACATGAAGTCACTTTAATCTACATGCCCTGGCTTCCTAAATACCCTCTAAGAGCAAACTCTTAGCAATCATTTGTCCATGGCTTAATGTGATGGAAACATGAATGCTTGTTATGTCCGTATACAAGAGATATGTAGTGATTTTGATAGGTTTTCAGTGTAGTGAGTGGGTCTCCAATAAAATTGTAATTGCAGAGTTTAACTTGCATTTGATGTTATATTCTTATCATTATAGTAACAGAATGAGTCATACATCTTCTTAAGATTCTTCTTAGAACCTTCTTTTACCTTAGAACCTTCTTTTACCTTAGAACCTTCTTGATTTGACTGATATGTTCCTTTGAACTGTCTTTTATTTCCTCAGTTTTTATACACCAGAGTGTTTTTATCAGTTTTCTTTTAAAACCCATTTTTATGACTTGCCTGTTTTATTTTGTTGCCTTGTAAGGTACTTTGTAACTCTGTTTTGAAAAGCACATTATAAAAAAAAGACAATTGTTATAATTATATTACTATATTAATGTATGTTGGAAATGTATCTGAAAATGAAACAAAATCCTAAATCTGAAAACTTAATTTACAAAAACCATAGATGTATGTACAAAACACTGTACAAACTGCCACTGTCTGCATGTCCGCTGCTGCCTCTACCAAAGAGTAGCATAACAGTCAAGAGCGTCACTCTGCAGCAAAGTCTGGGGAGTAAGTATATTCCCAAAAGTACACTGACCAGCATGAAAAAACCCAGAACTTGAACTATCTCAGTCAACTGAGGGGTCTCCAACTGATGATTCCAATCTCAAACATTAATAACACAATAACATCCGAAACACAAGATTCCCTCTTAGTGGTAACTAAGAAACGTGAGAAATACTTTCAAAAAAGTAAAGTCAAGCGATGCCACTGTTTCTATGATTTCAACACATATTTGCTGTTCTAAATGTGCCATAATGTGGGAAAATAATAGACTGTTCCTATAGAGTCCTTTTGGATTTTAATGTTTAAGTCACAAACCTAGCAACATCACTGAGTATGCACACATATACGCACACACACACTGTACTTGCGTTTTCCCTTTTACTTTGCATTTCAGAGGATACCATGCAAATTTTAGAAATCCTTTCAATTTTTGGTCATGAATGCCAGCTGGAGATATCCACCTGAGGTGTGGTTTTCCAGTATGTATATTGTTCTTGGTTCACTGGCTTCTCTTCACTCTGCTGATATCTTCACAAAGTGAAATAAAGGGAAATGAAAGATCGAGTAAGGGCCACCTCTCTCTGGGGGGGATACACTTCAAACACATGCCCTGAAATTCTGCCAGTGTCTGCCTCTCTCTGTGTGTGACAACATGGAAATTTTGACATTTCTATGGCTTTAGAATTCAGCGTTGGGCTGTGGGGCTTTGAGACTACTCCTCTACGGAAGAGGAGGGATCTGTAATTTTCCAACTCTTCGCAGAATTAAAAGACTGCTTTGAAAATATTTTGAGCATATAACTATAGTATACGTCAACTCTGCAGGAGCGCGGCAGTTCTAATTCGAGGATCAGCACGTACCTGCTGCTGTACCTTGATTTCAACTGTGTAGCTCACCCAGTGTGTGCTACAGGCGTTAATGAGAATTAAATGATACGATGCTAAGTGATGTCGGCAATGTGTGTTGTGCCTATGTCCTCCTTCAGCTAAAATATTATATTAATGTATTGATGAAAACTATTACAGTATGTTAAATAGACAGCATTTTGTTGTTCTCAAAGATATCACATGAGTGTTATTGATATGGAAATACATGAGATCTTGTCGCTTGTTTTCCTTTACCCTCAAGATCAAAAAGATGCAAAAGGTCTGTGTTGATGCCAGCTTCAATCGTTTGATTGTGTTGTAATATTTGCCTTCAAATAAAAAGGCAAATTACCAAGCATAATCTCAATGCAATGTGATGCTTATTAAAGACAAAATCAGTATCAGGTGTGTCCACTGTCCCGACTCAAACTGTGGCTTTTTATCTGCTAATATGCGTTTCTGAAAAGAAAAAACATTGTTCTTGTCTGGTCTTAATTTAACTAAATCTGCCTGTGAGCAACAAACAGAGAATTTTTCAGTCAGAGGAATCACTGTTTCAAGAGACAGTTCACCCGAAGATTCCAAATTTCATATTTTTTTCATTTACCTGTAGTGCTATTTATCAGTCTGGATTGTTTTGGTGTGAGTTGCCAAGTGTTGGAGTTATCGGCTATAGAGATGTCTGCATTCTCTCCAATATAAAGGAACTAGATGGCACTCTGCGCCAAAAAAGCACCACAAAAATCACATTTGAAAAACTAAACAGCAATGTCTCTTTCCAGATTTATGACCCGCTTACTCAAGATAATCCACAGACCTTGTTGTGACCAGTTTCATGTTGGAACTATTTTCTTTATACAAAACTACACCCACCAACTTGAACGACTAATACTGAATAATAATTCAGGAAGAATTAGTTCAATAAAGGACAATTATTGCCAACACTGATAAAATCATGATCACTGGAAGCTGAGACTTTGCATCATCAAACAAGCATAAAAAGTTAAAGTCAGCCTGTGCAATTTTCTTTCATCAATCGTTAAGTTGCTGAAGGACCCAGTATTTTCTACTCACTGCAGAGATCACGTTGTTTCAGTTACAACAGACCTCAAAATGAGCTATAAATGCCATTTTGATTCCTCATGAGGGCCACACGTCCCCAACATCACCAACAAAGCTGCTTTACTTTGGATTAAACTTCACACACAGACTCCAAAACATTCATCGATTGAAAACCATTCTGCTCTTCTATTTAAACGATGCCACATCTTTGATCTTGGTGCAATTTCCTCCCCACTTGAAAACTTCCTGGTCCTTTCATCTGAGCAGCGGCTGAACGAGGAACTCTGTCTGGAAACAGGTGTTCAGCTTGTTTGATGTTAGCCTGCTTGGTCTGGCAGGTTTGGAAACATGAAGCAATCGTGACCCCATTCTGGAGACCCACAACACACTCGCCTCCCCCTCCTCTTTCCTTTCTGATGAGGCAGCCAGGTGCCAAAAATACATGCAGCTGTGTTGAATAAAACATCTGACACACTGACTCCCTGACTGATGGTGGGACAGAAGGAGCCACCCCGGGGACGGAGGGGTCTGGGATTCGCTGCATCTACACACTCAACTCATTACACAAGTTAATGAGAAAGTTTGTGTGAAGTCGGCTGAAGCGACCGGGCTCAGCCTCCACTGCTGCTGCGGGTGAAGGAGGGAGCTGTCCTGTAAGCTGTGGTGCTGAATCTGACTCTACTCCTACCTCTGTCGTTATTCAGGCATTTAGCTTCTGCTGTGTAACAGAGTGATTCTCGCTGGCTGAGCAGGGGCGTGTCTTGTTTGCTCAAGGGCACTAAAAAATGCTTCACATACCTGCTGTTACACCTGCTCCTACATATAGGGTTGATGTAACATTTACTGTTTCACTCAATATTATACAACAAGTAGTTCTGCCCAAGCAATCTGATTGGTTCACAAGACATTTAGAATATGCTCAAATATGCATAAAGGAATTTCTTAATCACTGCTCTTGAAGAAATCATTTGATAATCATACCCATAGACTGCAACTTTTTTACTATCTATGACTGTACCATTTCTGGAGGGGCACAAAGGGCATTTTAGTATCAATGAACATAAATTTATATCAGAGAGTGAAAACTTTCTAAGTGAAAATACAGCTGACCAAAAGAAATGTAACAGCCAACTCAATAATGGTGTAAACCATAAACTAACACAAAGATGACTTCAACCAGCATTAACCACCATGTTCTCAACAGACACATTAGAAGCACAAGCTGACATTTGCGTGTATGAATACATAACAACGAACTTCACTGCAAACTAAAAACTACCAAATCCAGATCTACGCATGATGGGAAATATAGGCTAAGTAACTGGAACCACAGTGAAAACATTGTTTTTGAAAGGCTAAACGCCATCAAGAAGCAGAATCTGTCTTTTTTTCATTCATTTTGACTTTTGGACTTGACCTTGCTCTTGAGTTATTGGAAATGTTTGGCATCCTCTGTTATCATCCATCAGCCGTGCCGTGACACGGAGCTACTAGCTTAAAAATACAGGTAAAGTTTGCAGATGTAATAATTAAATCTGTCTATGAACAAAATCTTTTTTGTCAGCAGATATCTGAGCATGAGCATTTTTGTGTTTATATCTTATTTTGTTTAGGGAACGCCACGATCTCTTGAAAGTATAAGCACAAGTTACTCATTCTCCCAATTCGATACTATTATAATATTAGGATGTTGATTTAAAATATTCTGCTATTTTTGTAATTCTACAATACTACAGTTCGTTATTACACTTAATTAGGATTCTTGTTTACTTTTTTGATACTAGACCATCAGAAAACTTTCCATTATGTACTTCAAGGGGTGCCAAGTAGCTCACCTGGTGGAGCGGGTGCCCCATGTGCAAAGGCTTTGTCCTTGCTGCAGCAGCTGCAGGTTCTTCTAACACGCACTGGAGCTGTCCTATCAAATAAAGGCAAAAAGCCATGAAAATAAACTTAAAAATCATACACTTTAAGAGACTGTGTATCATGAAAAATATTACCAAAAAAAACCTACAGAGACGGACTTAGTAGCTGCTGTAGCACCTAAAATTCAACCGGCACAGACCCCAGGACAAGATTTATTTTCTTAATGCTGCTTTTTTTTTCTTGAAATGAATATAATGTCACATTATTTGTAGATTGCTACAATAAAAGGGTCAACTTCTTTCCACCAATGCATGAATTATATCAATACTGGCATTAAAAAAAATCGATTAATGTACATATATTTAACAAATAGTATCCGTATAGTTATTTTTTTCCTTCTTTTCTTTTGTTTTTGGATGAGTATCTTTATACTTTTCAATGGAAACATTACATATTTTTGTAACTGCACTTGTACTGCAATTTGAGCATCTGTTAATAAAAATCTTTGAAAAAAAAGAGAGAACAGAAAAGTCACAATACTAAAGTAAACTTTATTTTTTACCCACCTCTGCTTACATTGCTTGTAAAAACATTTGGTGACTGTTAACAAGCAGAGCACAAGTTTCTTACGTAAAAACTGTATCCAAACAGTTCATGAGATTTTTGAGCGATGCCATCAAAACCAAAAATTGTTACGATTGTCCTCGGTCTCTCCTTATCAGATACAAAACGACTCAATTCCCTGAGAAATGCGGATGAGAAAGAGCAGGTACACACAAAGATGCATTTTAAGAGTGTGGGCTTAATACAGGACAAAACAACGATGAATGTAAATACTGTCAGAAAACAGCAAAGTGTATCGCAGCCTCCACAGAGGCTATATGATGTTTATATGATGATGATGGAGAGCGGACATTGATGTAGTCAACTGCACTATGATCCCATAATTTTCCTACTCATCAAACCATTAAGTGACCCCTCGTGCCCTGTATAGACACATCTGCATTCATTATGTTTCTCCGCTCATTATTCAGCTTTTCTCTAATCTGTGATCCATCTGTATGCATATATTGCATTATATGAATGCATTATATCATCACCTGCTCTGAGTCACAGATATCAAAAACACTGTTTTTGGGACATTAGGGGATCATCAGGGCTGATTCCCCCCGTTAACATCATCCCACCATGTCATTAACGCACTTCCTCTTAGTGACAGAAGGCATCTCCAGGACTGCGGAGGTTGGCCTCATAGGAAGTGAGAAAGTAGTGCACTTCCTGCAAGGTTGAAATAGGACAAAACACAGCTATAAACAGACAAACTGAGCATCGAGTTATTTTTATCAACAGGCGAGGAGTCATTTTGATCCACATGCTGGCACACCACCAAGAGCCAGGGCCCAGCATGTTTAGCTGCATATCGATTCAACATCTAAAAGACTAGTTCACTCGCTGTATCAGATTATGGAAACTTCTGCCCCTTTCAGCCTCTGAACAACAACAAATCCTGTTTGAATACAAGAGAAACTAGGCTCCAGTATTAAGTTTAGCCTCTGAAACATGAGTACATTTTTTGTAAATACATAAGAGAAGATGACAAAATAAGCAAGGAAGAAGTAAAAAGTTACAAGAAAAATTATCTGAAAAAAGCAACAAACATTAGCAAGAAAGTAGTAAAAAAGTTACAAAAATATTTTATAAAAATAGGCAAAAAACATACACACACATACAAGCACACACACATACAATAAAAATAAAAATCATACCTTAAAAAAAAAGACTGAAAGTGACCATAAAAAATACAAATCTCACCATGCCCCCCATATAATTTTCAGGTCATCTACTTGTCATCTTTTGCTTTTTTTTTCAATTTCTGGAACACTTCTTGCCATGTTGCTCATTATACCTTCTTCCATGATTTGGTAAGAAATTAAGCCAATTTTTTCAGGTTTCAGAGATTTAAATGTTTGTGAAGGGTGTCTGAACGCAGTACAAGGTAACTGAACCTAGAACTCAACCTAGGTGTTAAAGGGTTAATATGACAGTATTAGCAGGATTCATTGACTTTTCAGTAACTGAAAATCCCCTGACGATCCAAATTCTGTTAAAGAATCTGGGCGACATTCAACGAAAGTGTCTATTATGTTAACGCAGGTCTGGCTCTTTTCCAGACATTCAAAGAAGTCTGCAGTGATGCCTTCGAGGCAAAATATCCAGCTCACAAACGGTGTCAAATCAGCATCACAGGAGAGCTGTTGAAGCAGGTCAGTGAAGAAAATAATAATTTTGCCTCTTTGGGACAATTTCAAATGAAAGATATTATAATTTTGGGAAATTTGTAAAATTAATAAACAAAAATTTAAAAAATAAATAAATAAATAAATAAATAAAAATAAACCCAAACAGTGACAACAAAACAAGGGAAAAATAAAACAAAAATTAAAAAAAATAAATAAATACATCAAGGAAATCAACATTTAAATAAATAGCTTTAAAAAATAATTTTCCAAATCTACATATTTCTTGCTAATTTCTGGGTAATTCCTTCTTAAGATGCACATTGCCTTCTTTCCAATTTGCCGTGGTTTCAAAGGGTTAACCAAATAAAATTGTAGGGTTGATTACTAACGTATTACTTAGATATTATGACATCAAAATCTTAGAAGATATCTAGTTTGGTATTAAAATATTGATATAATATTAATATGTTGCCCAGCCCTTAACAATGGCAACAGAAAAGAAAAAACAATATATTGTGCAGTCCTATTTGGAGCTCATCCTGCAAATTCAACAACCAAACACTTCCCTGTGGCTGTGTGTTTGCCACTGAACCTCTTTATATATGCATCCAGGGTAAGGATTACACCCAGAAAGAGACTGGCGAACAGAGTGAGCGGGTGGAGAGATAGCAAAGAGTGGTGACGGATAAAGGAGGCAGACTGAGGGTAAACAGAGAGCCAGTTAGTATGTAGTGACCCCAAAGCTTGGGATGAAGTCATGAGTCACTGACTGTGTTTACTGTACACAGAAAGAGACAGTGAGACAACACAAAGGGACAACATCATTTACTGGCACACTTCTGAGATAGGGGGGCAATCAGCAACTGGTGATTTTCAGAAAGGATGCAAGAAAAGATGGGAGTTTTTCTGTCCAGAGGAAATATTTCCCTGGGTGCAGGGCATTTTTCCAATAACATAAACTGCAAATAATGACAAGCGGCTACTGAGAGGACAGAAAATTAAGCCAAACAGTAACTTCACAGCCTGACAGGAAACATTTCTTGGATTTTAAGCTGCTCCGAAAAAGATTCCTAACATATCTAATTAATTTTGCACTGCTCGGCTGGTCAGGAGTGAATTGCTGATCAAAGCACAGTATCTCGATTTTGCCTTTTCAAATTATAACGCAATTTGAGTTAGCAAAATTGAAATCCGTGTGCACCAATGTGGAACTGAGGCCAATTAAGAGATGTTAACAGCTCTTGAGAAATTATGAGCCAACAGTGATGCAGTTTTTGACGCTCGGTAGTTTGTCCACAAAGTTATGCAAAACTAAATCGTGACATTTAATTAGTGCTCATAAATTACACATCAATTTTTTTCATTCTTCCAAAAAAAAGTAAAACATCAATGAAGCTGTGTTTCATGTGTTAGAGCTGCAGAATTAATCGAATATTAATGACAATTTTGGCTTCCCACAATTAAATGAACATGATCGACTCAAACTCTGCTGCATATCAAATCAAACAGCCAGTCCTCTCTTTTACAGCAAAATTATGTAGCTTTTCCACCATAAAAATAGCTGTTTTGACGTCAATGTAACACCACACTAACTTTCAACAGGGAGAATGACATCTATCCCATTCCCACAGAGTCCCAGTCACCTGCTTTCAGCAATATGTAACTTGGCCGGCGGCTTCTTTGGCGAGGAGTGCGTACAGCTTTACGGCACTACAGCATACACCAGCCTTCAGCTTAAAGGAGCCAGTTAGCTCCACGTATCTGCATGCTTTTTCATAAATGATCGTGTGTACAATAAAGTCGAAAAAACCCCCTAAGCCAGTTAGCTTGACTGTAATGTTTGATACAGTGGCTGAGGCTAATACTGCCCTCACCAGCGCCTAAAAAATATCAAATTTCAAGTTACAAGCACATGCATGCCCTCCAAAATAGCAATAACGAGCGGGAAACTGGGAAATTTCTATGACACCTGAGTTGCTGAGTTGTGACGTTTGGGTGACATTTCATGACGGAAAGCATGGAAACAGTGTCAACAACTGAGGATAAAAAATTTCTATATTTCTTTATTTTGTTCCTAGTAGCTCTCATTTACTTAGTTGCACATTGTAATACATGCATCTATTAGCTGTAGCTAGCAAGCAAACTTTTAACTGTAAAAAATGCCAGATCAATATACTGACATTGATAACACCGTTATTTTATAACACGAGTTGCTGACTTGACATCATAAATGCATCATAATGAATAATACAATGTTTGGTCAGTGTTCAAGAAGCTTTTATTAATATTAAATCACATATTACATGTTCAGTGCAATATGATATCAATCAATGTAATTAACTGTAAAATCCCAATAAAAGTATTTTGACCCTAAAACAATGAATAATTGTGATAAATAACTGTGATGTCAATACTGATCAAAATAATCACGATTGTTATTTTGACCATTATTGTGCAGCCCTATCATGTGTGATATCTCACTGGGCTTGTTTATCTGATTCTCAGGTATTTACAGATGAACAGATGAAGGTGTCTGAAGAGTCTGTTACGCAACACCGCCTTGGCTCTCAAGGAACGCCAAACATCATGTCTGTTTCTCCAGAGAAACAGACAGATTTCAGGTTGCAGCAGTATCTAGTGGCTGTGATGCCTCATTGCACCCGCTTCTCTAAAATCTGCATGGCAAACAGTCCCCTGGTTGATCATAATGAGCTCCAGAGGACGCTGTGTTTAAAATTACATAAAACTAAGTTTCTATCGATTTAAAACAACATGTCAGTAACAGGTCCACAGCCAGAACAGTGATATTTTTCTGTGCTTGTCTGTTGCTTGGGCCCCGCGGGGGCTCTTAGCGGGTTGGCGAGCCAGAGTGGGAGGATGGGCTCCGGAGTTATTGATTGAAGCTTCTTATAATCTGTGAGCAGGTCCAGAGGTGCTGCAGGGCTGAGCCAGGCGAGGATGTTTGTGTGTGCTGGCGTGATGCTCTGACATAGAAGTTGCCCTCCCTGCTGCCGCTGAATAGGTTCAGCACCTTTTCTGACGAGCCAAGGTGGCTGCCAGAAAACGGCTCATTATGTTACACAGTGAAACTGAAATTCTTATAGATCAAAAGGATTTTTGGAAAATAATTCTGTTCCCTGCAAACACCCTTCACATGTTTTTATTGCAATAAAACAGGAGAAAAATGTGGAACACACAAAGCGCGTCATTGATTTCTGACTGCAGTGTGAATAGTCTTGCTGCTGACTGACTCAGTATAATTGTTGGTATTGGTTAAAAAAAAAAAAAATCAAATGATTGGTTGTGTTGCCTCCTGCAAAAGCTGTTGTTTTTCTAGTTCATGGCTCTTTGTTGCCATCTCGGCGCTAACATGTTGTCAGCTCTTTTCAAAGTGAGTCGGCTTGCTGAGCTTGTTAGAGGATCTCTGCACCTCACGACTGATCACATGGCTTCTAAATCCTCATTTTCCTTCAGCTGCCTTTGTTGCTGCTCCCCTGCCGCCGACGTTGTTGTACCCATTTTTGATTTTCCTAGGTTATAGTTACCACTTTTATCTCCACACACTCCCACTGGTATTGAGTAGAAATAACCAAGATTTTCACCAGCATCTGTGGTCACTGTCACCCTTTGTCCTCCAGAAGAAGTAGAGTGGACATCGAACTGAAATAATCCAAAGCCATAGAGTGACAGGAGCCATGGAGGAGGGAAGAGGAGAGCCAGAGAATCTAAAGGGTCATTTCACCCAAATCACAAACAAGCGGGAACCACCAAGGCTAAAATTTAGAGCAAACACAGAAATGCAAAAACACCACAGTTCACCGTAGAACACAATGATAAAATTCCCAACATTACAGCAGAAACCATCATGCCTCTGTAGTAGGGCTGTAGTCGAATCTCCAACTTCTAAGGGGCAGCCCAACTCAAATCACAAACCAAATTATAATTTCTCACTCACACATTGTGGTGTCTTATAGGGACACACCAAACATCGGTATTGGCTGATATTTTCCTCATTGACTGCCAATGGCCTTATAGGCAAATAAGACGACATCCACTGACGGCAGAGGCCAATGTTTTTCTGTTGTGTAAGGCTAAAAAGCAGGGCTCTATCTGTGTTTTCCTTGCACAAAAGGGGGAATAAAAGAGGGATATAGTAAAAATATTTTTGAAGCCTTTTTCTTTTACAAATGTTTTTCATGTGGAAAGTAATTTTAAAGATTGTTTCAAACAAATGAACAACAACAACAAAAAACACTGATATGGGTATCAGCCCAAAATTTCCCAATCATGCATCCGTAGTATCTAACATCGCCTCAAACCTAATATAATGACGGTGAATCACATTTTGTTTGTGGAGCCCAAAGCAACAAAAAATGAAATCTCTAAAATCCACAATCAACATCTCTTTCTTGAAACAATGTTCCTATTATTTGGGATAATGAACAGATCGCGGTGTTAATAGTCATTTTATCTTTATTGTGATTTGGCGGCACTAAGGTTGAGTTATATTCAGCCCCGGTACCACTTTTAATTGGAATACTTGTCATTAATGGCGGCAGACTTGCAGAGTTTGTTTTGCAATGCACAATGCATGCATAATCCACATTTGTAAGTGGCTGCCTCTTCATTAACAACATTTAAGAAATGAATGTGAGGAAATCCATCATTATCACAACTCGCAATCACCAAACCCTACAGCGGGTGCAAACTCATAATCTCAGGCAATTTGCATATGCAATTAGTGTAAGCTTCAAGGAAAGGATGTGATTGACAGGACTGAAATGTTTTGCCTAGTTAGTCTGATTGAACCCAATTTAGAGAGTAACCATGGTCGACTTTATGGGAAGTGTTTTGCACGTTGTATCTCACAAGCCAATTTTGAGATACTTACTTATGTTTGACATCCCTCCTGGAGTAGAGGATGTTAACACGGGACAAATTTTGAGATACTACAGCAGGTGAATAATGACACTTCTGTTTGACAGCTTGACCTCCAGGCCAAGTATTTCAGCAAATCCAAATTTAACAGTCTGAAACTTGGATTGGCATCACTTTTCTTGTGCTGAATTCAAACGCCTTCACAAGTATTTGAACCTTTAAATCTTAAGCAAATTGTTTTGATTTCTTCTCGAAAACTTGGATAAAAAAGGCAATAAGCAACTTGGGGAAAAATGTGCCACAAATTGCAAGAAATTAGTTGTTTTAGAAAAAACTTTTTATATATTAAATATCTTAAATTATTTTACAGAATTTTTATACTTTGTACACACAGGTCGATTCATTTTTAAATTCCTTCACTTTAAAAATAAACTAGCTGTTTATTTAGTTTTGTTTAGTAATTTTCTTGTAATTTGTACTAATTTCGTGCCAATTTTTTGGATCATTTCTTCTTAACACAGTTATGCCCGATTATAGAACAAAAGGAGAAAAAAAAATTGCTCATCTATCAGATATTGTTGTAAGAAGTCTCTCATGCAGAAATTAAAGTGTTTTTTTGTTTGTTTGTTTGCACATTTTCATGCTTTGGTACGTGTGTAATTGTGCGACACTGGACCAATCTTTCAGGAGAGTTTTGATGATTTTGCCGCCATGCTAAGAAACAAAAAATCACGCTGCCGTTTTGATAGAATTCCATTTCAGAGGCACAGACAGACATGAGAGGCTTTCTATTTTTGCCCCACTTCTCGTTTTCCCTTCTTTCTCATTTTTTCGCCCCCCTCCTCAAGGTTATTCATCCGGCCGCTGGAGTCAAAATCAATGGCAAGTACCAGCCTCTGAGCTAAAGACCTGAGCTGAATCTCGCTGTGCATATGGGACGTGAGGGGACAGCCATGTTTCATTAGAAATTCAAGGCCAATCTGTTCCCAGGGATAGAAAGCAGGATGTCAAGGTAATGAGTTAATTTAGGAGATAAGGAACAGCAAATGTAATCTCTGAAATTTCACCACCAGCAAAAAATGGCTCCTTGAGCCTCAAGCCCAACCTATCAGAGGGGGAAAAAGTCACTCATTATCATGATAGTCTAAGCTCTCGGTTCTCTACAGAGCTGTAAATATGGGCAATCATCCTCACAAAATATTTTAAAGTTTACCCTAAGGCAGTAAAGACAGTAAAGTAAAGATCCCATTAAACACTCTGGTGGGAATAATGGAGCTGTGCTTACTTCAAATGCTTAACCCTTTGAAATTTGACTTAAGAAGAACTAAAAGAAAAAGAAAAAAGTATAAAAAAAGAAGAAAAAACTTATTATTAAAAGTTTAAATACATTTAATTCATTTGATTTTCCATTTAACTAAATTCATGACTTTTCCAGGTCTGGAAAATGTGATTGTGATATTCCATGTCTTTTCCAGACATTATTCTCTATCTTTTTAAAAAATGATTTAACAGTTCTTGCCACGTTGCTCAGTTCCTTTTTTCCCCATGTTTTCAAAAGAAAGCAAACCAATCTGCTCAGATTTCAAAGGTTTAAATACTTAATATCGAATGCAAGAAAAGTGATGTCGCTCCCAGTTTCAAACGGTTAAGTGCAGGAAGTCAAACAGTTAAAGAGACCACAATAATTTCTGCCACAGTCGCAGACCCCAGACTACCCAGTATGCCAGCATTATATCAAATTTAAGCAGATGCCTAGTTATTATCCCCAAGTGGGCCGGGCTGGCCCCGTGGCGCTGTGGTAATGAGTGTTTTTTCGTCTGACTGGGTGGACATGTTTGGGAAGAAAGGCCGCTGTCTACCCCCCCAAGAGCCTCTGCTTTCAGAACGAACTCAACACAGCACGGACCCTATATGCCTCCCCATTTGCATCATCCTTCACAGGAGCCCCAAACATGTCAAGAGTGCTCCATTTCTCAAGGATGAATTGGTTCGTAGTGTAAACAAGAAGAGTGAAAATTGAGGCCACTTGCTGTTATATTTCCCCCGTCTTTTGAGCTGTGGGCTTTTGCTGGTCATGCTATTATTCCGGCAATTTGCTCTGGCTGTGCCGGTTGGCAGTTCTCTTGAGTGAAAACATTCCTGTAGTTGTGATACCGAGCAACGTTTGCTTAAAAAGGGGACCCCCTCATGAAGGAGCGGGGACAGCGGTAATGAGAGCAGCTTATGGAGAATACCAGACAGATGGAGCAATGTACACCGCTCGCACGTGTCATGTACAGTACAGTGCTTAATGGGCGAGGAAGAGCATGGGGGAGGCGGCTGGCATGACAACCTACAGCAGGCAGGAGACTTGGTTGCCATGGCGACAAACAAGGATGTTTGCATCAGAGGCGAATCTCAGCGGTCGGCGGCGGAGGGCACACATGCTGCTCGACAAACAGTAATGGAGAATCGTCGGGGCAGAGATGAGGAAAGGTAGGGTGAGAGGGAGGGATGCCTTTTTCCTTATCACTCCCTCGTAATCCCTTTCCCACAGCAGCTCCGAGCCACACTGTCGGAGGGGGGGTTCTTGTCCGACAGGGACACAAGGACTCACTGGTTGAACAGCTAATGACCCCTCCTGCCTTGCTGTATTAGAGAGAAGAATTAAATCATCTTCACAGCAGGGTCACTTGAAAACATTATGCTGATTTTATGTTCATTTACCTCTTTTTTAATCCATCCACAGTCATTTTAATAAGCATGAAACGAGCTTGATTACGATACACTAATGGGCCCCATGCAGCAGTACACTCTTATATTTCTCTTATTTTTCTCTTAATTTTCTGGTAAGGGAAAAATAAGAGCAGTCAACTACAGATGCACCAAATGTTCTTAAGTATCCAAATCTACTTGGGTTGCTCAATGATGAACTTTTCAAAAGGTTGTCTTACCTAGGAGAAAAAATAATTAGTGAATCTCAAAAATCAAAGGGTACTTAAAAAATAAGAACAAATCATGGATATGAGCAAAAATAAGAGAACATCTGTTCATATATTGTTACTTGCATGAGACCCAGCAAGACTCTCTTCAGTTCACTGTAAACTCAGTTGACAGGGACAATAAGAGAGGCAATAAGTTCTGTGACAACCATTCCTGCTTTCCAGCATGTTAAATTATGCGACGCAAGTTTAAAAATCCACCAAGGTCATTTGTGTCACGGACAGGGCGGCGCAGAGTGACACTGATTTTAATTGCTTTTTTTTTATCCCATCTTGGCACTGTATCTCACACACTGCTGGGGTGTCGTGTTACTTTATGACTCATACATCCTTCGAGGGCGCCCAGGAGCAGCGAGTAAACTGTAAGCAGAGCCAAGAGGCAACTTATTGGACACAGCTTTTTCTGTTTCCCCTCGTTGTGCTGACATATTCTGGGGACACTGAAGGAGCCTCTGGGGAATTGTGAGCTCGTACAAGCTGTAAAAAACACAATTAGCCTTTTCTGCCTCAGATAAGACTCAGCATGATGCTCAAGTTACAAATGTGTCATTTCGCTTAAATTGATGCATTCGACTTTGTGACACTCGGTCCACATTACCTAATTTACACCAAATGTGGCAGCTGTTTTACTCATGAATTGGATAGGCTGAAGAAAGGACATTAGTAATTTGGATTCCAGGCTCATCTCCATGCTGACACTTAACACTCAATACAGAGTGGCTAAATCAACAGGGGACCATAGCGGAGCACCTCTAATCTAATCATTTCAGACAAAAAAACTGAACAATATGAGCCAAAAACACAATTACACAAAGAACAGCAGTTGGTTAGGTTATTACTGACTTTACCCAGGAGGTGAGGTGCCACTCCCTCCTCTATTTTCTTTTCTACCAAGTCAGCACCTTCAACATGATCTCATCCTTCTTTTCATGTGCTGCTGCTTGGGCAGAGGCTCCAGGCGTGACTAAAATGACACTGAAGGCAGCCTTTTGCACAGTATCTTGACGCAGAAGGTGTCAGCAGTTAAGTTTAGGCAACAAAACTATTTATTCATGGAGCAGCTCAGCGGCTAGATGTGAGTAACAAAACTACTTGGGGGTGGTTAGGAAAAGACTGCAGATGTCGCTTAAAGAACACCCAACTTTGAGTGGCACAAACACAACGATAGATGATCAGCTGTTAAGTTTAGGCATTAAAACTACCTTTGGTTAAAAAAAAAAAAAAAAGATTGCAGATGTCACAAAACAACACCAGGCTTTTAGAGGCATGCGGTGTAAAGAAAGAGTTGGCGGTGAGGTCTAAACTACTTGATTTAGGTGAGCAAAGGTTGTGGATGTTGCTAATAGAACAGTCAGCACTGAGTGGCACAAACACAGCAGTAAGAGGGGGTTGGTGGTTAGTTTTAGGCAACAAAACTAATTGGTTATTAAAACCTGAGCAAATTGGGTTTAATTCTTTTTTTTCAATTTTCCGGACATCTCTTGCCAAGTTGCTCAGTACATCTTTTCAAAAGAAATCAAACCAATTTTCACAGGCTCCACAGGTTAGAAAACTGATGTCGATCCAGGTCACAAGGGGTTACGAAAGGATGGCAAAAAAAAAAAAAACACCTCTCTTTGAGTGGCACAAACATGGCAGTTAAGGCACAGCGGTTGGGTTTAGCAACAAATCTAGTTGGTTATAGTTAGGAAAAGATTGTAGATGCCGCCATAAAACATGTATATGGGTGTATATGGGATGGTAGCTGTGTGGCGTCAGAGAGTGCCTGGCTTTGAGTGGTACAAACACAGCAATGAGCCATTTGTTGGTCTCAAAAACCAGTCTATGGATTTAAGTCCGATATTTGATGGACCCACCGTAACCATCTACGCTCCCACAAACTCAATGTATCCATTGCTCTGAGCATTTATTAATGGTACGGATGGATAAACATCGGACTTCGTGAAAAGCACGCAGATGCTTAACGGTACCCAGAATGGTCACTGTGCAGCGGGGGACACTGCCCAAGCGTAAGCAAGTATTTTATCGCCCTTAGCGTGAGACCAGGCAGCTGCCTTGATATCAGCATGTTGAGCAGGTGCATCATGGGATGCCCCCATGTGTCGTTAGTGCTGAGGGGGATGTGCATGAGTGTTTCAGGTAAGCACGGTAAGAGAAGGATGGCCTTTTTATTTTTTTTAAACACCTTATTACATTCATGAAACATTGAAAATGTCCTCCGGGGCCTCTTTTTTATGCTGCGTGCCCTTCAGTAATAATTAATACACTCTTTCATTAGGCAAAGGGGATGTTTCGCCCACTATGTAGAGGCGAGGCTGGGGGCTCAGGAGGACAGACATGGAGCAGACGGGGCAGGGCTTCTGTCCCTCAGCAATCCCACACACCCAGATGGTATTAATCTCTAATAACTTCCCCACAAAGCACCTTCGGGCAGCAGCAGGAGAAATGCTATAGGTAGGTGATGCGTTTTACCAGCCCTAAGTATGAATCAGGATATTAAAAAATTGTAGGAGGGCAAAAGCAATTTCCCCCTAAAGGAGATTTCAAAATTACAGCTCTCAGACTGGAAGTTTCGCTATAAAATAATTTTCTCGTTCTTACCTATCACAATGAAACACCTCCCCTCCGCCACTGTCACTATACATGAACACCCAAGATAAATGAAAATCTCTCTGGCAGACAGTCATGACAAAGCCATGGAATAAAGCCTTCTTAAATACACTTTGTACAGGCAACAATGCATTTATGACAGGCAGTAAAAACTGAGTAAATAAGCTTGATTTCTTTCTAAAATATAGGAGAAAAGTAATGAGCAATTTAACAAGAAATGAACCAAATATTAGTAGGAAATTAGTAAAGACTTACAAGAAAATAACAGAAAATAGGCCAAAAAAAAGACAAAGAGGACAAGAAAGTGCTACAAAATAATATTTTTTTCTGCAACATAATTTTAAATATAATATCAAGACAATTATAAATACAATTTTCTTAGACATTTTTTTATTTATTTATTTTTCAAATATCTAATAATCTCCCCTCAAGCAAATTTTCAGATCATTCCCTTGTCATTTTTCCTTTTTTTTTTTTTGCAGTTTACAGAACCCTTCTTGTCAAGTTGTCATTATGTTTTTCCAGTGTTTTTGAAAGAAGTTTAAATGTAAAAGGGTTTTTCTTAGCAAGAGAAATCTAAGTAAAGTCAGTGTAACATTTATTTACTCTGACTTCTCTGAAGCCATTCACTTATGTGCATTTAATTAAGCAGACTGTTGTTGAATCTGCAAGTGGAGGCAGACATATCCGACACAGACTTGTTTTTGACTGGCTTCATTAGACATTGTTCAGGCTCCAGGGCTGATCCTCCCCAACTCCCTGCGACTTAACGGCAACTGTTTTGACTGAGCTGCAGCTGATAAATATGAATTTAAATGCAGTCGCATACAGCTGGAAGAATAGGCTTTTGTCACACACCGAACAATGCTTCGGTTCTTCTACACAAATGAAAACACCCTTATAAGCTTTTTTATATTGTGAGGAAAGGTCCCAGTCATGCTCTGTCCAATTCAGCAGCTTTACACCATGTGATACACTGTCGAATACGCTGCAGGATGGAGTTAGCTGAGAGAACTTAATCTGACATTTATGAGATGCATTTTTAAATTTTGATGACACCTTTTGGACTGAATGATCTTGCTTTGGTTGTTGCAAAAACAAAATAATACCAACTTAACCCTTTAAAATCTGGACTGACATGACTTTTCTTGTGTTGCATTCAGATGCTTTTTCCGAGTATGTAAACCTTGGACTCTGAGCAAATTGGTTTGATTTCTCAAAGAACATTGAAAAAAGGCAATGAGCAATTCGTAAGAACCATCCAAAAAATTGCTAATGGTAAAAATGTTAGTGATCCAAAACTCCCTTTGCATTTTGACAAGTGGAAAATATCTGCTCAAAATACTCCAGAAGACACTGCAAAAAAAAAAAAAAAAAAAATCGATCTAAATTCTCCCTAAAGTGTGCTGAAGAAGCTTCCTCATGAAACACTTAATACGATTATGTCCAGAAATGATCAGTATGATTGAAATGTCTGGGTCCAGGATGAAAATAATATGCTGTCACTGTCTGGAAAATCAATTCAAGTAAATTATTTTGCTTTCTTTAATTTAGTTTATTTAATTGAGTTCGACCGATAAGTCTGAGTGTGAAATATTCTCAACAATCCAACTTGTTTTGATCTCAGAAAGCAAACTATTTGGCCAAACTCAACTCTCAGGATAAGATACTGCAGATTTGCAAGCATGAGGAGAGATTTAGAGGGCATATAAAAACATAAGTGTATATTCTATGAACATACGCTGAGGGCGTGGGTAATTTCCTAGGCAACATTGTAGAAAATGATCTCTCTAAGTAATGCCATGCTGACTTGCTAACGGGCGGTGTTCAGTATTTCATTTCCATGAAGAAAACAAACATAGTTAATAGAAATTTGTGTGCAGCCATGTTAATTTGGAGAAATGGAAACACTGCAAGTTATTCAGCTAGATTTCATACTTAATGATAGAATTTGAGAAGTGATGCTGATGCACTTTTAGTGTCGTTCTTATCAGTTTTTGTCGTGCAGCTTCACTCTTTCTGCAACTGAACATATGCAGTTTAAAATTTGCGTGACACATTGATCTTTGATTGACTGTGGTGTCTTTGGCTCGTTCTCATTTCAAGGTTAGTTGGATTGCATACAACATTAGTTGAGCAGCATTATATTTTCTTAACAGTGTTCAATCAATATATTTGACCTACTGTAGCAGTGGCACAGTGATCGTGACTGGACTGTAATTAATAGTCAATCAATAATAAACTCCAGAAGACCTCATTATTTCACTAGGGAAAAATATATTTATATTTATCATAGTTACATATTAAAACTATGTTACAGACACTTTCCCCAGGTAATTACTGTCACTGTAAAAAAAAAAAAAAAAAGTTGTTTTTACGGAAATATACTGGCAGCTGTGGTTGCCAGAATAATTCTGTAAAAACAGAGAAGATGTAAACAACTTTACAAAACAACTTGTAAATTTTACAATTAAAAACCGTTGTAATTCAACTGCAAAACTGTTGTTTACAACATTTTTAAACTAAAATTTACAGTCTATCTGGAGGACAAAAAAAAAATTCTGCAATTCCATCACCTTATGTGTAAAAACCCTCAAATTACCTTAATAATTGAAAATCTACACATTAGAAAATTATTAAAAAATGATTTTCATTGCCGTCTTTGTATGTTGTATAAAGAAATCAAGACAATTAGCTCAGGTTTCAAAGGATTAATTATGATAGTATTAGGATGAGAAAATGGTTATAGGGAGATTTTTGGGCATGGAAAACAAGTCAGCATGAAAAGCAGAAAGACTAGTCCAGGGGCATCCATCTCCACCAGCATGAATCGCTCTCTGTGATGACAGTGTCACTGATCTGGTCACATCCCTCCTCACAGGCGCCCACTACCAAATGGCCACCCAAGGTCAAATCATAAGAGAGACGCTATTTATAGCATCCATTTGCATCGCAATTCAGAGCAGAAACAAACACCCGCCTCATTATTTTTGCTGCCCTGCTGCTTTGGTTACACTTCCCTTTTGCCCTGGCTCCACTTCCTGTCCCCTCATTTCCCTCCATCTTCTAATAAACTGATCATAAGTGAGAGGCCTCAGACAAATACAAAGCAATCCTGGCAGATGCCCTTTTATCTTTGCCTTTGGCTTTTTGAAAAGTTCACTCAAGATAACCAGACAAAAGGTTAGCGTGGCCCGGACATCAGGCTCAGGACGCTGGGCCTGTACTTCTCATTAATAGCTCTTTAACAAGCCTGATAAAACATGACAATGCCCCCAGCGACAGCTGACTGGCCACTTGATTAAGTTTGGGAGTCAACAACTCCCCCCGCCCTCTCCAGCTTGGTGTAAATACAATCAGAGGATGCTGTACTGAGATTTTACAGCCAAAAGAAGAGATCTCTAAAACTTCATTGTGACAAGGGCCGCCCCATAAAAGCCAAAGACCCTTCAGTCTGAGATTTTTCAAGTCAAGCATTTGTTTTTCGTTTGTTTGGCAAAGTGTACAGTGTATTTTTGTAAGATGTTCTGGTCCCCAAATTTAGCTGCAGAGTGTGCTTTAGGGCTGAGCTGAATGTTTTGAAGCTTTGAAGCTTCAATCTTTCAATGGTAATTGGCATCCTGAACAGTATTCGAATGCTTCCTTTTTTGTACTCACAGAACTTGCCTATGAAAAGGAAAAGGAAAAGGCGAGACAAAATGTGGACCGTTATCTGCGTCTGGAAACTGTAGTGAAGCGTTTGCTTTACATCTACTGATGCGGCTGGACCCACTGTGTTCGGGTTATTAATAAGTTACAGAAACATTGAGTGCAATGGTCCACCTTCAGACTTCTCTTCTCTCCATGCTCTGTCTCACAACACTAAAGGGCCATCCACACCAAGCACTACAACCATAACTTTAACCATAACGATGTGAGCATCCATACTGATGAAAAATAACGATCTGTAAACAGTGGCGCCGAGCACACCCTATACATTTTGTGGTCCAAATTTTATGTTAGGATTTATGTTGGATGTGATGTCTAAATAACATTATGTTGTCACAACAACACAACACAACACATGTTGTCATTATAGTTGTAGTATGGACTCCGACATCCTCTTGAGTTGGAACGATATTTATAGTTTTATAAATCTTTTTATAGTTTTAGTTATAAATATAGTTATAGTTATAGTTATCTTTGTAGGTGTGGACTGCCCTTAAGTCCTACCAAAGTAGGGACGGGTTTAGGTGGTCCTGTTGAAGCTTTGAATATTTGCAGGTTATTTTCACTATAGAATCAAAGCCCCAAAAACAGTATTCTGGACAGGCCAACAGCGCTCGTCCCTGTTTACGCAACTCTCTGGTACAGGAAGCTGCAGACCCAGAGCCGCGGTAAGTCTGAATGAAACAGAGGCAGCTGCAGAGGAAGAGAGGCTTTGTACAGCTCCGTGATAACGAACTTGTGCCTTCTGCTTGGAGGTGGTGAATTTACAGCTCACAGCAACTTAATACGATACAGTCTATAGTTTTAGTTTAATATCTAGTGTTGACAACAAATGTTGCTCATTTCCAATCAGTCGTTAGCATAGTTAGCACACATTTCCTCTGTGGGCTTGTTTATAATATCAGGGTTCCTATAGCTTCATGGTAAGTTAGAGTTTTTTAATGTCACTCAGAATAAAATTAATAAAATTTACCTCCCCTGTCTTGACATCTTTTAAAATATAATTTAAAATATATTAATGCCAATTAGTGCCCTAATTTTAAATTAATTAATTCAATGCCTTTTACCACTTTTTTAAAAAAAATCTGCAGGAACCCTCTACATTATGTGAACTTTGCACCCTGAATGTCCAGCCAAACTACATTCAAACTTTTAAATTCTGTACGAAGAAAAGGGAACAAATCATCAATCAAGTCATGTATTGAACAGTCAGATTTGACTCAACTAAGTAATTCTGAGTCAAACAGCCTTAATCATGCCCTCAAACGCATATCACACAATTTCCAAAAATTCCTGACGACACTTTGTCAAGGCTGCCTGAAACCCCCAGAACATGAAAAACATCCTCTATGTCCTACATCCTCTGTGTTTCAAAAAGCAATTGCCAGCCAACAGTCCACGCTGCATCCATCAGTGCAGACACAGCCTCAGCCTGTCTGATTCAGTTAGTGCTTATGAAATGGAGCATCTGCAGAAGCTCCCAGAGAGTATGTAAACATAAGCTCTGCCTTGGGAAATGAGCTGAGGGGTCATTTAGATTTGGGTGTGGAAAGCACAGTCTCGCTCTCACTCTCTCTGTCACCTGGTAACAGCTTGACACTGGGGCTTCCTGGCTAATGTATTCTACGGCTAAACAGCAACACCTGAGCAACCCCCCAAACCCACTCCTCTCCCTTCCTCTTTCTCTCCTGTTGCACTAGCTGAACCTGCCTCCTGAGATATTAGGTAATCCGGGAGCAGGCGAGAGGTGATAGGCCGCCCCAGTCTTTTGACAATACTGTATTTGTCAGCGAAGCCATGCTACAATCACCACGGATATGCTTGACATGTTTGCCAAGAGCCAGGAGCCGTTCCTTTACATGTGCAGTAGCCATTCGGCAATCCATCAGTGAACCTGTGGAAGGTGATAAGCCTCCTTTACAGCGCAGGGGGTTCCCACCAATCACAAAAACAGCAGATTTATTATGCCATATGCAACTCAAGTGGCTTTTCAAATTGTATCAGCTCACTGTATAAGCTTTAAAGATTGCAGGAATTCGTTATCACTGGTGAGTTTGTAGAATAGATTATCAGCAAAAGGAACAAAAGCGTGCAGAAGAAAAGTCACAGACAGAGAAGGATGTCTTTTTCCCCTTTTTCAAATAGCATTACAGCTCATTTCCGAATCAATAGCTTGCCTCTTTCCTCCCTGCCCAAGATAAACCCATCACAATTGAAGGATGGTGGAGAGTGGAGAGAGAGAAAAAAATAAAAGACGGGGCACCAGAGCCACAGCCGGCCCATTTTATCTGATGGAGAGAGGTGAACAAACGGAGGGATTAGCTTCCATGGGATGAAAGCAGCTGCTCGTCTTCCGTCTCCATTCCCCTCCCCTCCGTTCCTACTCCTCGTCTCTCCATCCGCCCACACATCCACACCGTGGTCTCCCCTCGCAACCAGAGACATGCTCTATATGTTGATCAGATATCGCCAGCTGTACAGCGCTCCACCCTGCACCTACAGCACTTCAAACACATTTCAGCGCACATGGCGACAAAAGGCGCGTCGAAAATGGGCGCCAAAAAACTGTGTCACGACAAGGAGAGGGAGTTGTAGCAAAGTGTACTTCCCCTGTGGCACCCTCAAAGCACCCACCCTTCCTGATTATGTCACCTAGACACCGATACATCAACACACACACCACTACAAAAACAACCAAGGAACACCCCATTTCTTTGTAACTTCTGGGGTTACCCAAAGACGAAATGTGCGCTCTTACCTGGCAACACCTTCAGCTCCAAATCTGCTCGCCCTGACAAGGAGGCACGCTCATCTAGAGTAGGAGAAGGGAGTCTTGGAGAGAGAGTGTGTGTATGTGTGTTGTGTGTGAGAGAAAGAGAGGTAGAGGGAGAGAAAGAAGGAGGGAAAGTGAGGTGGAGCTTGGTTTGGAGGAGAAAGGGAGGAGGAGAGAAAGAGGGCTGGATGATGACTCTGTCTGCCGTCTATATAGCCAGTCTTGTGGGAGCAGTGAGGATGGCGCTAGATCATCTTCTGTTCAAACACAAGCGGCGGCTGCACCTCGTGTACGGCTGGGAGAAAGAAACCCGAGGGCTGAGAAAGGGAGGAGGAGGTGTGAGAGAGAGACAGGAGACACTCTGGGCTGTTTAAGCCAGTATCGTCACGCGCAGTTCCTAGGAATCCCTCCAGTAAGAGGGGCACTGCATCACTGAGTCCTTGGCTGTGATTGGCTGGGTAGTGGGGAGACGCCAAGGATGTTGGGCAACGGCGTGTAACCTAAGATGACCCTTTCTACACGTATTAACATGCCCTGTTTGTGTTTCGCAGCCCCTCTGGGCGCCTGTCACCTTCAAGGACACGTCAAAAAAATCCCCAAGGATGTTGAGATCCCTGGGTGCATGTCGGTGTGTGTGTGTGTGTGCGCGCGTAGTATGTTTGTCACTTTGTAGTAAGCCATGATCTGCCCTTGCACATGAGCAAATACAAAAACACACACACATGCATGCACAAACACAACATCCTACAAGAATCTGTCCATGAACGGGAGATGATTTCCCCGGAGAAAGGCTGAGCCTGTCAACACAAACGCCACACAAACACCTGCAAGGACAATCTTTCATTAGGGTGATTGAATATGTTGTCAAACTGACCTCAGAACCAATGGAGGAGTTGTATAGGGCTGGGCGAAATGGCTAAAAATGTCATTGCGATATATAAAATTTTCAAATTGGTCGATATCAATAGATATCTACTAAAAAAGTCAAATCTGACTTTCCCTCTAAGTGAAAGCTGAAGGAAATCATACTGTTATTTGTGTTTAAATTGTTATTTATCGTAATTACATGACAACATTTGCCAAACAGCAGAACATTTCACACATCTGCGGTAGATTCAAAACAATTTGAAACAAAATAATAAGGTGGATGGTCGGTCGGTCTTCTTTTTCTGGTTAATGGAGGGTGGTGACTGGTGCATTACCACCCCCTTCTACAGGTGTATGCATGGTTTAATTATATGGCGGATTTATCGAACATTTATTATATCACTATCACTATAACTACAGATAATTATTGTCTTCTTTTTATGACCCAGCCCTAATGGTGAGACAAAGTCAAACCTGTAATTCAACACTGCTGATGTTGTGTGATTCAGATGTGCATATGGGCTGATTTATTATGTAAATTATAATTGGAATACTTGTAATTGATGAACTATTACTCCATTAAATTTGAATAAAAATGTCATTAAACCCTCAATCTTATATAAAGGCTTCACATTCAAAGGAGGAAATGAAGCGGCTGAGAAGACTTGCCAGCAAAGCGGTCACGTGACACAGGATTCATGAATATGGAAAATGGTTGATAATGCCATTTTTAGCTGCCTCAGGTAGCAAAACAGGTCCTCTACTGGCTGCACAGGAGAGCAGAATAAAAGCGGCGTCCAGCTGCACTCAAAGGTCAGCCAGGAACCGACAGGCTGCACAATGAATAGAGCTCACTGTCTTGAGTTTTCCCATGAAAACATGAATACAGTCTACATGATGTATGAGCTGATCTGTTACTCAGCAGCTATAAGGATTTTCAAGCACGTAATACTGTAAACTGTACTCACAGCACATGAGAAGGTACTTAAATTAAACTGTAATTAAGCGTTCTGGGGATTAGAAACCTTTGTCACAGTGAGTGGGTTTTTTCCTTCTTGTACACATCTTGACTTCTTGTACATAAACTAAAATCAATCTCAGCATATGGTGTATGATGTATTTCTTTCTTATCACACTGTTGAGTGGATTCAGACTGATCGAGTCTCCTCCAAAAACCAAAAAAAGACAGCATGACTGTTTCCACTGGTGAGTCACATACTGTAGCACCCTGTGGTGATCTCTCTTTATCCAGCATTCAAAGGTCATCCTCTATCCTGTATAGTTTTTTCTTCTTTACAAGAATCTAATAATCAATAGGCCACTTACAGTAACCAAAACATTTTCATTCGCAACAATGTAAGCATATTCTTGACCTGGTTCTGGAGATTTCGACCATCATCATGTTACTCCTGACAATGTTTAAGATAACTAGAAATACCACCACACTGTTGTATGTCTCCACGCATCAGTAAAGTTGCACTGACAGTTTACATCTACTACACTCTTCAGCATCTGACCAAATTTCTCCTCTTCTGTTCCTGACTTACACATTGAGTATAGGCCAGAAAATATGGATTTAAAATGTCACAACTTCATCATTACATGCTATTAGACATTTGTGTGAAAATTGAAAGCATGAATTCTTGGGTTAGGCACAAAAACATGCTTTACGAGGTCACCATGAGCTCAGTACATTCTTGAGTCAAAGTGGACATTTGTGCAAAATATGAGGAAACACCCTCGAAGCCATCTTCAAACACTGCATTCACAAAAATTAGATAGATGCAAGGTCACAGTGATCTCATCATTTCAACACCAAATTTTAATGAGCTCATTGTTGTTTCTAAGTGAAGGTGTTTGCCAAATTTGAAAAAAATCTCTCAAGGTATTTTTGAGATATCGCTTTTATAAGAAAGAACCGGACGGACAGATGGAAATCCACAAACATAATGTCTTGGGCCTCGGCTATCTGGATTGCAGAGGCATAAAAATGAAAATTTGAGCATCTATATGTCTGTGACAATGGGGTACACTCCTTTTGCTGATGATCTTGTGATATCAGTGTTTCCCAATAGCAAATTATCCATTTTGTGTTCCCTCTTCTAATTCGGAGGTTTTGGCAGGTCTATACGCTTTTAATGATGGTCCAACTCCAAAAATAAAAATCAATTCATGACAGCAGATGTTTTAATCATGGGGAGCTGCCACAAATAAAAGAATGTGTGAGAAATCCTGGATATGAAATAAAGCTTGTGATGTTTTCTCAACTGTAGTATCCAAGGTCAAGAATAGCCTTTGAAGATTATTTGGCTAATGATGTGTTATTATGACTTTAGATATTAATTTTGAGTAATTTTAGGGTCATACAATTAAAACAAATTGCAAAAATCACTGTTTTGTACACAATTCATTCTGTAATTATCATGTTGCATTGCAGCTGTTAGAGGCACAGTTAGACAGTTATTGTTGCACTGACGTTTTTTAGGGAAAGTCATGACTTTAACTTTACCTCCTCAATAGACGGCTGCATTGACAGAGCAATAATTACTTTTGTGTAAAGCCCAGTATTGGCTCGGTATATCAGAAATAAAAAATCTTGCCAAAGTAAAACCCTTTTGTCCTTGTATGTCCTCGGCCAAGGCATTGGCCCCGGGTTACACAATGATTACTGGCCTTAATGGCAGTTTGTCTTGATATGAAAGAGCTCATTGGATCTGGAGGGACTCCACTGGCATGCTGACACCGTCAACAGCAGAAACACCAGCTGCATCCTCCCAGGTCCTGCTCAGAAATAGCTTGGCCCAGTCGTGGCCCTGGCCCTGTCCCAGCCAGCAGCCCCCACCAGGCAGGCAGCAGGGCCAGCTCCACAAGTCTGGCTCAGAGTCCTCCCGTCCTGGAGGACAGAGGGGCCTCTAAGGCCCGCAAACAACCGGGCAGCAGACATTGCCGACCCTTTGCTGTACGAGCAGTGTCCTCTGTCACAGAGTCTCTCATCTCGTGGACTCAGAACAAAATCAAAGTGACATTATTAATCATGTGATGGGGAAAATAATTAGAGGGGTAAAGAAGGACCGAGTCCCTTCCCCCATCTTCCACCATACAGCAGATAACTGATTACTGCTCGGCTCAGTGAGTGATGAAAGGGTGCCGGGATGGTTTTGAATGTGGCCATCAGCAGCCAATTACATCACACACACCTGCGATCTGGCAGCAGTTACAGGAATGGTCCCAATCAATAAAATCCATCTTACTCGTGTCATTACTTCAACATCAATAATAATTTGGTCAATATTCATCAATCCATCCATCCATCCAATTTCATCGGCTTATCTGGAGGTGGGTCTCAGAGTTCGATTTCCAGTTTTGCTGGTCCAGTCCAGCAAACGAGCATAAACCGGTATTATATATGCAAACCGACTGAATCGACATGTGTGATCGTGTCACATTTGGCCAATTTTAAAAGTAGCCTAAGTCACAGCACTAAATCCAGTTCGAATTGCATTAGTAATATGCAATACGACAGCGTGATTAATATATCATGTTTGTACACTTAGCAATGGAGCAACTAGTGTCACATAAATGGTGTGTAATTTACTGCAAGCCAAGGCACTAGGTATCTGCAGCATGAGAGATCAAATTTCAGTGGAGGGGGGAGAGAAGCGCACGTTTTTCTACTTGTTGGGGCATTGAGAGGAGATGACAGAGTAAGACTATTAAAAACACTAAAACTGCACCAACGACAACATTTTGGACTTGAAGCCAACAAAAGAGCTGTCCTTACTGGCTGACTGGCTTTCTGAGGCCTGATCTCGAGCGCAAAGCTGATAGCTCCGTAGTTAGTTTACATGAAGTAACAAAGGTGCATATTTAAGGAATTCGGTGTGGACACAGAGCGCTGGTGTTACACAACGCTACATGATAGTTAGACACTCGCTCTCTTGTGGGACATGGTGTCATTATGTTCCACTCATAATATGAAATGATAATGATAATGATATTGAACAATTAGCCTAACAATTCACCTGAACAATTCATATTATATAAAGAATCTGTAACTGTTGTTTTCAAACCAAAGAAATAATTGAAAAAAAATTGTTTAGATTTTACAAAACATTTGAAGGCAAATGGTTATTGTTATTATTACTATTTTGTAGCAATTTTATGCTCTTGAAATGAATAATATAATAATTCTCTGTAATTTTATCATATCATCAAGAATATAACCCAAAAATGCCTTGAAACATCATGATATTAATTTAGGACCATATTGCCCACCCCTATTACATGCCATTTAAACACAGCACAATGACCGTTTAAGTACGCTGGCTTATAGCTGACACCCTTCTTAATTATTTACTCCATCCGACCAATCAGACTGCTCTTTTTCAAGGTGCTGAAGCGGAAAAACTCCTGTTGTCAGTTTCTCCCAGTCGATGTTATCCCCTCATTAGAAAATGTCACAAAGGCCGTTGATTGTTTTCATGCTTTCGACACGGCCGGTTGCTTATAAGCAGTATTCTTCAGAGGCATTAGTCATCTACACCTGGCTGTGTGGATCAAAACCCCACTTTGGTGAAATCAGCCCTCTGCCAGTGTGTGATTCATAGAGAGAGAGAGGGAGGCTTGCCCTGCCCTGACTGTCTGCACGCATGGCGCCCCGGGAAGCCTGGTGTTTCTCTCTCTTGTTTACAGATCGACAGCATCTCTGGGAGAAGCTGGGCGACAGCCTGTGACAGACTGATGGATGATGTGACACTCATGCGCCAGTGTGTCATCCCAGCATCCACCAACCCGTTCTCCCCTCACCCACTTACACTGGAGGAGAGGATGGAGGAGTGTGTGTTGTTATGCATGTGGATCGAGCTTAGAGTTGCATCTTTCTTCAAATTAATGCATGTGCATGTAGAGAAAAGCTTGATGGGTAAATGGTGGGTGGCTGTCAGCTCGCCTGATTGTTAACGGCCAGATGACAAGGCTAGACCCGCTGCAGATGACGATGCTCAGGAGCAGGCAAGATGGGTGACAAATAGAGGTGACAGAACATGGAAGCGCAAAACAAATCTGCATGGAAATGAGCAAACTCCCCCCAAAAAATTACACATCTCAAGATGTGATTACAAAGAAAAAAATCATCAGAACTGGATGAAAAATACCACCATGGTCAGCTCATGGACTGAAAGATCACAGACTGTAGTCATACTCTAGAAAAAATGTCATACATAATTAATGGTCAACTCAATGGTCAGCAGCTGCATATTAGGTCAACAAACAGTAGGATGACAGACAGGTAAAATGCTCCTCATCTAAAAAAAAAAAGGATGAAACTAGAAATATCACCATGCAGTTGTATACTCTGTGCCCCGGTCAAGTTGCACCTACAGTTTACATCCATGTCAGTGAAAACACAGACACTTCATACATAACGTCCCCCCAGCAGCACAGAAGATCTGTATAATCTATTTTAGCACAGTTTCAAGATTAATGTCACTAATGCAGTATCTGACCCAATGTCTCTCCCTCTGTTCCTGACATTTGTGTGAAATTTAAGTGTGTGAATTCTTGAGTTATGACCAAAAACATGTTTAATGAGGTCACCATGACCGTGACATTTAACCTTGAGTCTAAATGGACATTTGTGCCAAATTTGAAGAAATTACCTCAAGGTGTTCTTGAGATGACGAGTGTACAAGAGGAAGACAGATGCAAGGTCACAGTGACGTGGACCTTTGACCACTGAAATTAAATTAGTTTATTGTTGAGCCCAAGTGATTATTTGTGCCAGATTTGAAAAAAAAATCCTTCAAGGGATTTTTGGGATATTATTATTTTGGGACTTAAAACATTTGCCTCAGGCCTCAGCTATTGTTGACGGAAAAAATAATAAAATAAAAAATATGTCTCCATCCTGTTAGAGACAACATTCAATTAGAATGTGGCTTTTGCAATCGAGTAACGTGGAAAAAACTGGACATAATCAATGACATTTTTGATAAGGCAGTCTGGGTAACAGGCCTGTTGAAATTCAAATTAAGAGCTTAAACTCTCAAACATGTCTGCCAATTTCCCAGATCTGTTAAGCGAGTAAACAGCTCTAAGTGATGTTTTGTATGCTGTTGGGTGGACTAATCTTCTTATATTGATTTTACCTACCCTGCCATCACTTAAACCCTCCGCCTGCATTTTCATGGCAAAGATGGCAATTAGAGGACCTCTGGGCTCAGATTCAAAAATCAAATAAAGATTTGTTACACAACGTTTTCAATCACACTGTCTGTGATTCTCAATCAAAGCAGCAGGTGAGATCAATAAAGTTTCTCCACAACACTCCATGATTACGAAACTGCTACCTTGTCAAGTCATTATTCATATTTAAATTTTTGCTTTAGCAGAAACAAATGATTTAAAGGTGGTAGCTGGATACTCACAGCCAGGTCATTCATTTTGTGAAGCCGTTTTAAGTGATCAAAGTTATTTAAGGCGAAAAGGAATCAATAGGAATCAATGGAGGTGCTGTCTTTGCCACTATTGCTCTCATGGTGATTACAGTCAAAAGGCATCAGTTACTCATTTCCAGTAGACTCTGCTTTGGAAGGCATCAATCATTCCACAACCAGAAACAAAAAATTACCAGAACCACCCTGAATCACGAGAGTTGCACCTTGTAAAACTTCATGTAAATAAAATATTAATAATATAAAATTATTTTCATTTATTGACAGACGAAAAGTGGGAGAGCCTCAGAGGTTTTGTCACCCTATTTTTCTAGAATTCTGTATCACAGCTTAATCCGTACAGTAGTGATTCTCACCCACGGGCCAAAGCTGGCCCCCGACAGGGTGCCAGGTGTGCACCCAACCACTTTCTAATTCACAAAAAAATAGTGATTCACAAGTGCCAGCAGAGAATCCCCTACAACCCTGTCAGAGGTCCTAGCTAAGCCCCTGATGTACCTAAAATCTGTCCTAAAATCATGGAAACGTTCGTTAATCCTAGAACCATTCTAAAATCGAAGAAATGTCCTAAAATCCTAGACACTTACAAGGGGTTGCTGTGACTGGTTCCTGGCCTCCTGTCATTTTGCAAAAGTGGCCCCCAAGAAAAGTAAGTTGAGTATCCCTGCCGTAGAGGATAAAAATCTATAACAGTTAGATCCAATCATGGCAAGAACTATTTAAACTTCTAAGATAAAAAAAAAAACATCTGAAGTTATGTAATGTTTATAAATTGAAGACAGCAGTTTTGGCACTTAACTAATCCAAGAATCCTGAGGGGGTAAAAATCCTGTAATGTTTTCCCATCACTGAGCCAGCTAATGGTTTCTATTGTTATGGCAAAATTGAGTTCTGGAGATTAGCTTAAAGCTGAGACATGGTAAGGTAATTCTCTAAATACACTGAGCGCATCACTGACTACACATCTAGTCTGTCACACACAGGGGAGCAGGTATCCTACATTTTATGATATGCAGTCGTGTATGCTTAGGTCATTAAGACATTTAAAAATAAACGTACTGAGGTGATGTCTACAAATAAAAACCCTCAACATAAACACCGATGTCCTTGACCGCAGCACCCCTGAGAGGATCAGAGGAAGTGGCTCACCTTCTACTTGAATGACCCCTGATCCTCTCAGGGGTCATTCAAGTAGAAGGTGAGCCACTTCCTCTTATCAGCTCGTCCAGACCTCCAACAGGTCTTATCGCCCATCTTGCCCCGGAGATGTTTGGGCCAGCCATGCACTAACGCCCTCCACACCAACACATGATAACACCTATGATCATACATCGACCTGTCCGTCAGCCCAGCTATTTTCAGGTGCTTGATAAATGGGGCTAGCATGTTTGCCTGAGAGCACATCGTCTACAAATGGGAGCCAAGATGGCGGCTGTCTGCCTCGCAGTGACAGGGCAGCCGACTCCACATTAAGTGCCTTAAAGGGTAATATATAGGCTGGTTGTTAGATGCACTGATATGCTGCACGGTGGTTCAATCCCATGTGAAATGATCCTTGATACATGAGATCTTTTCTCTGCTCACCCAAGGGCAACAAATCATGCCCATACATGAAATGAATCAATGCATGTAGTGCTGATACCAAATGACATGCTCTGGAAGAAAAATGGTGGTGCTTAAGTCTTAGAATGATGCAATCTCATACATCATACAGTGTTACTGTCAATACATAAGGAGAACAGTCAGTTTATCTTTGTCAGACAATCTTAGTGGCACAGTTTCGTCCTCAAAACACATTCAGAGGACATCTAGTTTCTGTGATGGACACTGCTGATCTGTCTTTACAAAGCTATATTATTCTTGGACCTTAAAGTGAAAGTTTGGGATTCGGAGCAACATCTTATGGCACTGCAGACTCGCTGCAAAAACACCTCCAGACTGTACTGCTTTGCCATAATCCTAGAAATCTGGCGCAAGTGGTTACATGCTTTGGGTTTTATACATCCAAAGAACCTCTATAAAAATGACTCTGGATAGTAACAGAGATTTCTTCTCACAAGGTTATGCACAGCAGCATTAGGCGGGTAACCCTCAAGTTGCACAAACTGAAACTGTGAATTTAAAAAACACTCTTTAACTATCACTATTTACTCTTTAATGTTTATCTACACCCACTCCAACACCCAGATGACCAATTCTTAACTTCCCTTCTTTCTTCCAGGTCAGTGTACTCCCAAAGTCCCTTGACTAGAAGTCAGCAATTAATCCACACCACTGTTGCTTCATCCAAGCCTGCAAAGAGACAAAATGCTCTTTACCTCAAGGTCAAGGCCCTACCCTACATATCTGAGCATCTGTCTTCTCCCCTAAACTCAATGGGTACCAACAACCCCTTGATTGTCTCTACTTAGCCTTTTAGGTTTTTTATTTTTCCAGATTAAAAGCAAATGATCCATTGTTATGTGGAGACATAGCTTGAATGCACTCATCTAGATTCAATTGTTTGATTGATGCTATGATTCTAGTGTTCTAATTTTATTCTTCTCTAGGTCAGCATGGAAAAGCCGATAAAAGCACCAGTTAAATGCCAAAAACGCCATGCCTTTGTTTACCCAGCCCTCTAGGATTACAGTGTGATTCTACCATTCCTTTCTCCAGTCAATTAGCAACATGTATACCTGACAGATACCAAGCAGCAGCTGTATCGAGCAAATTAGTCTGTCACAGGCTTTGCTGATATCGTGTTGTTTCAAGGCCAAATTATTAAATCCTGTCTCTGCGCTGCAACCATTGCTTCACTGATGATTTACTATCATGTCGTTTCTCTCCACTGGGCCTATTCTTAGTCCCAGTATCATCCTCTTCATGCGTTGGAGAGATGGTTATTTTTAGTAAGGCTGTCACGTGATGTCAGTGCAAGTGAGTCTCACAGCTGTAGGCTACTGGTACAACATGTTATAGATCCACAGCTCCCAGCCTGGAACAAATGAACGAGCATCCTGTGGATCTCAGGACGGATTGAGTAACATTTCCTTATCAAATCAGACAGAATTTATCCACATACATTTTTACGATTCCCTGGTGAACACTGATGGAAACAAACAACTGTGTTTAATAAATGCACTCAAAAAATGGTTTCTCCAGTCATTCTGTTGTCCCAGCACTCTTTGAAAGGGATGCTTTGCCAATTTTCAACCAGCTTTGTAACATAACAATGTGGGTAGTTAGGGATAAGATTTGAGAACCTATTTCAGTTAATAACTGCTTCCACATTATCCAAACCATTGCAATATCATGCCTCTGAACTTATCGGTTCCTTTTATCAATGCTGGCATTTTTTTTTGGCAGTCGCAAATTGCAAAACAACATGGAACTAGGACTGGGCGATATGGCTTTGCAATAATTTTGCAATGTTTTTTGGGAAATATCACAATACGCAATATTTTGTGATATTTTAAAATCTCCTTGAAACTAATGTAACGTACTAAAATGAAAAAATATTAAATGAACAACAGCTACAGTTACAATAATTGTTATATCATCCAGCTCTAGAACATAGTAAACACAACCCCATTTGAACGCAGCATGCGTCTCCCACCAGCAGAAGCATTTTTTGATCAGTTGAATGCCGCAGCCCTTTTCCTCTGTATTACTTTGGTCACGTGACGCCAGTTACAAAATAATTTGCATCTTTCTACTGAAGACATCCCAGTTTTGGGTAAAGACCATCCTTCGATCATTTTTCAATGTGTAACTGCACCGTGTCAAACAACTACTCTTGGCATTTACCACTAAAATGATTATATATCATTTTTTGCCTTTACATGGTTCAATCTGTTAACACTGTCCACTGACTTTGTTTTGCACTGTAATGTATAATGTGCAAACAGCCCGGATGCTTGATTTAGTTATTCAGAAACAATGACGAAGTTACTTATTCTCCAAGGAGTGGGGAGATTCTCTGCTTCAGAACTGTTTAGCTCTTCTATAAATTATGAATTAGAATGGTTTGTATGCTGCTTGAAGGTGGATCACTTGAAGGTGTTTGAATAATTCATTCATGCATTTATGCTGTTTAAATGCATGCAAACGCCACAGTGAAGCATGTGAAGGATGTACTGAAAACAGTATAATTCTTAACGAGAAATATTGCCACTAGTTTTGCTGGAATCCCTCCTGTTACTTTTAATTTATTCAGAAAGTTAAGCATACATTAACATAACAAAGAAATGCTATTTGTCGCACATTTTGAGGCACAGCACAAGTCCAAAGGAGGTAGTGTAATTATGAAGTATCACTCTGCAATTAATGTTTTGATTACCACCTGTGTTCTAAATAAACCGGAGCAAAACAATTATGTTCTCCTAAAGAATAAAAAGCTTTATCGCAAAGCACATCCATCCACACCTGTAGGGAGCAGAGCTGATCTCAAGGCCAGAACAATTAATCACAGGATGGTTAAGTAGAGATGACAGGAGCGAATGACAGCCTATAATTTTCCTGGGCGGTATTATCTATAATTTAGCTCATTACATAACACACAGAGACTTCTATCATTACTGAAATGTGCTCATTTAGGTACTTTTTCCCCCACTTTCTGCAGCAAGGTTTTGTCGTGCCATCTTGCCTGACACGGCTGGTGGTTCTGCCCTGTAATTTTCATCTCAGATCATCCACGGTTATCAGACATGGTCAACAGACCCACTCTTCCCGACTCCCCCACCTCAGAGAAAAGAGTTTGGCTCGATGGTTTCAGAGAGCTCAGAAAAATGAAAAAGGAGGTGGACCCGCTAACAAAAGTCAGACCAAGAGGAAGAGCCATCACTCTGTCGAAAGGCTGTAATCTAAAACTTTCTTTCCCTCAAAGTTTTTTGACAGTGTCACAACAGCAGGAGCAAAGAAAATTGAAGGTCAGGTGTCATGTCAGCATTTAGCTTCCACAATGTTTTTTTACGATATTCACTTTAGCCCCGTGCAAGACTGCAGACTGCAGTATACAGTATTTGGTATAGCTTTAGACACTCACACCTTTTGCTTTTTTTCACTAAGGTGCAATCTCGCTAATTCTTTGGCTCTGTCCTCTGAGGTCTTACTAAATCTCTGACATTATTTCATTCTCAAGAGCAGCTCTGAGACCCTCTGATGTTCTGAGATATCTGGATAGAAATAATGGTCTTGTTGAAAGAAGTGGGCTGTATAACTTCAGTGAACTACCCAATAATTTTGTGACTGCTAGTTGTAAGTAGAGCTGGGTGATTTGGCTTTAAAATAATATTGCAATATTTTTAAGGCTATATCATGATACGCAATATATATCTCGATATTTTTAAATGTTCTTAAAACTAATGTTAACTACTAAAATACTAAATTAATTAATGAACTGCAGTTACAATAAAGTTAAATAAAGTTGAATACACTACTGTTCTAATAATATATAATAGAATACCGTTACAAGGAAGCTAAATAAAGTACTTTTATAATGAAATTTCAAAAAGTATTGTTATAATAACATTTATCACAGCAGTACCCATGGTTATAATTTTGAAAGAGCTGACTCAGGCCAGAAGTGCTGATGTTTTTGCTGTTGACTTTAAGCGTCCAGTTAAACAGTTGAATGTTAGAATTAGTAGACAGTTAAAACAGATAGCGTGGCACATTCAACCAAGAGGATCCACTCGCTGCAAGCTGGAAACAAACAACCAGTGCTCCAGTTCACATATTGCAAAGATTTCCTAGTCGTAATGGCGCTCCATGGTCGCAAAATGTGATTAAACAGTCACAATCGAAGCTCTGCAAATACAAACACACGCCTTACCTTCCCACACTACCTGTTACCGCAGTTAGACTGTAACCACAGGGTCTTTAAATGTGATAATTTATTCTTTGTAAGCTGGAAACAACCTAACAGCTCTCCAGGTCATATATGAATACTATCTACAAATCGCAGTAGTGCTCCATGATAACGAAATGTTAACAGTGACGGTATGGAGCTCTGCCATTGTGTGCGTATTTGTGTGTGTGTGTCTGAAAGAGGCAGAGATTTAAAGGAGAGAGCAAGAGAAATGAAACGCAGGTGGCTTATAAAAACAACATGACAATTTATACTCAGTGTTTTGCGATATAGTTATTTTATATATCGCACATGGAACAAACCACAATACCACAAGTATATCCGATATATCGCACACCCCTACATGCAATATACAGTAACGATCAAAAACAGTCCTAACATAATCTACACAGACTTACAAAACGTCTAATATGTTCTATCCTCATAACTATAGTTTTGTAAGGCTGGAGTTTTTGACTGCATTTGATTGTAAGGTATTGCTCCGTTCTCACATCTCATGACACACACATTAACTACCATTAAAGTGCATTTCCTGTTAACTACAGACAATCTTCCTCTCTATTCTTTAGATTAGAGGAGACATTAGCAGGGCATTTCTACTTTGCACATTTTGTCTGTTAGGCTTTCAGGAGAACAACAGGCTCAGCTCTGGTACTCATTTACTACAGAAATAACAAGCATGTCTCATTTCAGCCCATTTTCCAACAGATGGGCTCTCAACCCTTATTTAAAAAAATCACAGTAATACAAAAAGGAAATTAAAATCTAGTATAATCAAAATGTGAACAGGAAAATGCTTTACAATAACACTGAAGCTCTCAGGGAGTGAAATGCCATTACCAGTTGGGCGAAGCAGCCTATGGAAACATGGATGTGCTGTTTGGACAAACATTTAAATAAGTGAAAATTATAGCCTTTAAGTGCTATCATGCAAGCATGTTTTGGTTACTATATTAACTCCTCAGCCCACTGAAGTGTATTAATCTGTCATCTTGGTGGCCTATAATCAACACAAAGACATGAGTCACTGAAATACAATGTTAGATTTTAAAGGTACTATGAAATTACCAGGTGAAGAGTCTTATGTATTCAACAAATATGCAGCAAAAGGCCAAAAAGACTGTTCTTTGCCATTGTGAGCTGCTCTGTTGAATGCAGCTCCATGCAACTGGCCATGTCATTTGTGATTGTTGTATCAAAATATAGCATTGTCGCCATGAATGTCAGCTCACTCAGCCAGGCAAGACGTGCTGTTTAACATTAGTGTAAAAGCTATCATACTATTATCTCTCAACAAATTAGTGTTGGGAATAAAATCAATATATGTATTGACAGTTATGTTTATTTTTATATTTAACAGTTTCAGTGCTCACTTCGCAGTATCGATACAATGGTATGGACTTACTCAGTTTCTCCTTTTTCTAACGCCGAAAACAAACCAAGCAGTGGTAAAGTGTGGCTCGCCACAGTAATTACAGTTTTCTGCGGTGGGGGGAACTTTCATGTGTTTCAGGTGGACAGAATCTTTATGTAAAATATGTCAACATGTCACAGGACTCCCAGAACTTTACTAATTGGCTGTGGGTACTCTCTGGCTGCAATTCACCGCTAAAAGTTAAAAAATCTCCATCTTTAGCTTAGCAACACATGGCCACTGAATCAAACGGAGCAGCTACTGCCGCTTTCAAGGTACAGGGTACAAGGTAGATTTATTAGTCATTTTTTAAACATGGTTTGTTCTTGATCCTGCTACATCTTCGGAGTTGCAGGATGAGTTGTTAAAATCACCAGCAACTCTTTCAAGGACACTGCATGGTAACTCACCATAGGCCGCACTTTGGCGCTGCCTGTTGGGTTTCCCAAACATTCATTTTATTGTGGCGGTTTGCAAGGATTTAAACATCTGCCACCACCACAAACAGATGTTCTTTTTTTGGAGCTCGACCATTCATTAGAAGCACTGTTGAAAAAAATATAGTGTTCGCTTATTCATTGCACCACACTACCGGAGTATAGATGGAGCAGTAGAAATCTATTATTGTGAAGAAAGAAATTATTTGTGCCCCCTCCTTTTTTTTTACTTGCACTTTATTGCCTTATATATGTATGACTATCTCTGTGGCACTTTAATGTGTTACACTACCTCAAGATGGAGGTGCATACTGACTGGAGCCGATGGTCGAGTGGCTTTCCCCACAGCCACATTTGCCTCACTTGACTGTGAATCAAACAGCTCTTGTTTTAGGCTTGAGATCGTTTAAGTTGTAGAAAAGATGAAGGAAGGTCGATTATTCGGCACGTCTCGGCCTGTTTATAGCCTCCTTTCACACGTGGTAAAAGAGGCTGAGAGGGGCTTATCATTTGAAAAGCAGATGAGGGCCCGCTGTGACATCACGTGTTCCCCTGCACTCACTATTCTGCGCCTGCAGCTAGGTGCCATTGTACAATGCCATTATAGCTCCATCCCCATACACTCCAAGCTGAGCTTATCCTACAGATTCCACTTCTGTGCAGTCCTCGGATCCTATAGACCCATCTCCCAGCATGCACTGCAATCCTCTGGCTGCTTAACACGATTAAAAGTAATGGAAGTACCCTTGCGAATCTGCAGCTTCCACTAAACTGTTTGAGAGTGAAGCACTCCATCTTTTTGTCCAGCCCAACACTTTGGCTGTGCAAGCTAAATGCTGTTTCCTGCTAAAGCACTTTTCTCATAAAGTGATTGATGCAGGCTGCAGCAGCTGCAAAGAATGGACATTACATGGGGAGTATATTGAGAGAACTGCCAAACCCTGAAAACATCCATTAGTAATGTTAAACAGCCCAGTAATAACTCTGTAAAGTGTATGCATGTCTTTAGGACGAGTGGTTTTCTAATTTCAGCATAACATGCCATCAGGTTGGGTGTCAAAGGACTCCTGATACAATACTATCGCAATACTAGCTGAAAATAACTATACTATCACAATATTGTGATCCTGTGATAATCAATGCAGTGCAAGACAATTCATCTATGATACATCACTGTAACTTCTGTATTTCAACAACTAAAGGCACATATGCCACTTATTTATGGAGCCCAGTAAGCCACTGTATTGTCATCAACACAGTCCTGAAAATAATTCACAATAAAATGCCTTGTGTTATCAACTGATGGGGTTCTATCAACAGAAACATTGTCAGGGGGCTTTTATTTTGAAGCAAAGACAGGAAAGGTCAAGCAAAACAGATGTATGTATATATTTCTTCATATCTGTGACAGGTATAGGCATTGAAACTTACATGAAAGGGGGTATAAAGTCAGCATGACCATGAAAATATCATGTTCACTATCTACTTTTGGTTTTCGCAGTACTGACATTTTGTCCCACCACTAAAATGCCAAAGACTATTAGAAGTTTTACATTTCCAACAACTGGCAAACTCATGCTTTTTATTCACAAAGCAAGAATATCATTTCACACATAAATTGCTCCAGTTTCGAATAAATTGCAAATAAAGAAACAATCTGGCAGCAAATGTCAAATTACTGTTCCTCTCAATTTTAAGTTTTTTAATTAGGGACAATAAGTGTGTTTTTATTATGCACCGATGCACATTTGTTCCAAAAGCAGCAATCTCCTACGAATACCAAAGTCCCGATACCAACATTTTAAATGCATTTTTTTGAAAAGGAGTGATTTTTGAAAATTACAGTGTTCCCAAGTGGTGAGAAGTGGCTAGTGAGATTCACTTTGGAGAGAATAACACTGATATCTGAATTGGGGAAGAAAATTGAAGGAAAGAAAGTGAAAGCACATAGATGAGGTGAGGTCATTTGTGATTGTGCGGAGGAGAAAAAAGCCGATGCACTGTAAGAAGGAAAGAAAACCGCTGTGTCAAATCAATAGTTAGGTGTTTGTCTCTACGTGGTCTAACATAATCACAGTAGCGATTCAAACTCAAGAGGGCTTGGGTTGAAAAAACTCACAGTTCGGTGGCCAATTTATGAGGAGCAGGTTACTTTATGTGAATAGAAAAGAGTTGATAGAAACGCCATGATTTTGTCACTCCAAACAAGCAAACACAGAGCGTAGCAAAGATGTAGGAGTGTGATAATAAACATCAACTTAGAGGAGTTAAAAGCACACAGGTGGATTCAGACGTAAAGATATGATTTATAAAATGCTATATGACAAGAAAAGTCAGTGGCAAAAGAGGGGCTGCAAATGCAAAGGAAAGAGTGAGCAAAGTCTGTACTGTATTTCAACTTACATACATTACTTACACAATACATCATCTTAACATATAAATAATGCTCAATATCATGTTTTCAATATATAAGCAACACAATAAGTGCCATACAGCAAGCAAAGAGCAAAAGAGAAAGTAAATCACACTTGAAATTCAATTATGTAGATAGCATTTAAGCATTAAATTATATTTAAACCAGTCCAGCAACGAGCAATAACACAGGCTAAAGCTAGCATACTAATATCAATTATTTTAACCAACAACTCAACAAATACTAAGTGAGTTAAGGCTGTTAGCACACAAACCATATTCTTACCTTGGTGTTGTTATGCTGTTGATATCTTGATAAATCCTCCAGGAAGGGCTGGTATCAGCTGAACAGGAAAACTCCGGCTTCTGGTTTGAAGTGCGTTATTGGCAGTTGACCTTAGTTAGCTCGTTAGCTTGCTAACATCGAAGTTGTAAGGCTGGGTAATTAGCACTGCCGTTAGGCTAGTGAGAGTAGCGGTTAGGCTAATTAGCATAGCAGCGAATCTAGTAAGTGACGCGGTTAAGCTAGTTAGCGTAGGGGTTAGGCTAATTAGCATAGCGGTGAAGCTAATTAGCATTGTGGTTAAGCTAATTAGCATAGCAGTTAGGCTAATTAGCATAGTGGTCAAGCTAACGTTAGCAGCAGGGGGAGCACGACAACCACGGTTACTTCTTCCAGAAAGTCCTCCCGAAACGACATTTTAACGTTGTTAGCCGGCGAATTCACTTAATAAACGGCACATAAACATAAAATGTGACAGCAAGTTTTTCTAACTCAAATAACAAGTGAAGTTTAGAAAAGACAACGGTGACAGCTGTTCACCTGCCACAGGCTACAGACCGTCTGACAGGACGGATGTGACGCATTAGAGGTGTGCCGAAAACTGGAGACCGCAATTTCGGCACCGGGGAAATGCGGTGTTGTGTTGATTAAATTGAGAGAGATTTGTGAGGATTGTGCTACAGTTGATAGATAGACAGATATTGTGGTAATTATATGTAATTTTTTAGTATTTATTATTATTATCATTATTATTATTATTATTATTATTATTATTATTATTATTATTGTTATTGTTGTTATTATTATTATTATCATTATTATTAATATCCTGTGTGTGGTCACAGAAAGTTGCACAGACACATTCATTTATTTCAAAAACATGGGAATAAAAGCAATGAGCAACTTGGCAAGATGTGTGTGTGTATATATATATATATATATATATACACATACATATAATGAATACATATAATGATATTATTATTATGTTGGTCATTGCCTTTTTTCCCCATGTTTTTTAAAGACATAAAAACCAGTTTGCTGAAGTTTCAAAAAGTTAAATGCCTGTGAAAAGCATCTAAACGTAGCACCAAAAAATGTGTCATTATTTTCAAAAGGTTAATTTAAGTTCAAAAATGAATAATGAAACAAAATGCTATTAGCATCCAAATTACTGACTCTGATTGGACTTTGTGGTGTCAGTCAAATATACCACAGTTTTGAAACTAGCTTTGTCTTTTTCAGCCCCTTACATTATTTAAGTTGCTTTTTCTTACAAATATCCGGTGATCAAAGCAGACAGGTGCAATTGCAGGTGGTAGATTGGCCATACAGTGCCTGTAAAGGTGACATAATGTCCACAAAAAAGGCCCTGAGAGGCTCTCACTGTCTTTCATCTGTCTGAGGCGAGGAATAAAGAGAGAGAACATGCGAGAGAGCATCATTACAAGTCCATCTACACTCTTTATCTAATCACTAATGGCTTTGGAGAGGAGTTTCAAAACCATCAACACTGCTGTTTCACATTGTTTCCTGCAATATCCCCTCTCAGAGCCAGCCATTATGTAAACCAGAGAAGGAAATATGCTGTTCCAGGCCATTCTTGCTTGCTCTCTTTTGCTTTCACTCCGTGTGCCACAGTCAAGATGACCTTTTTCATGGTGATGGATGCCAGAGTTACAGAGGTCTCTTGTGCACTGGCAGCGATTTTAACATCTGATGAGACAGCCAGATTTTCGGATCATTCGGGATATATCAACATCCTGTCAAGGTGACCCGAATATATCTGAGAAACGGGGGCTGGTCTTTGTTTATCAGAGGTTGACTTGGTTTTGTTTTTACCCTTCCTGAAGTTACAAATATTTTTCCTAGAGCCTCCCTAGAGTGAACTGAGGAAAATGCATGAAATGTTCCTCCTACATGATGTGTTCAATTTGAAAATCCAACGATAATTTATATTTTTACAGTTTCTGGCTGTAATAAACTGTCATTTTTGTTGATGTTTATTTTGACGGGCCTATGAGTTTAGAAGGCATGTTTTCTTTAAAATAACCCAAAATTTAAAAAGATGAAAAAACAAAACAAAAAATAAGTAAAAACTTTTAGAGAAGAAGAAAATCACAAACAAATTTTTAAAAAAAAATTGCCAAAAAAAGAAAAAAAAACTTGCCCTCAAAACCTGCGGCCAATGTGTTTGGAAGAATTTCTTTTTAATTTTTTTCCTACGAAGCTCCGGGCTATGTCCTAAAACCCTGGAAACATTCCTGCTTTTAACAAATTGCACTCTGTTCTTGCAATATGTTTTATTTCATTTTGTTTTTAGCTGATGTTTTATTAACAGTTCGTGAAATAAAACTGAACATGTGGTACTTTCTCTTATGTGCTGACCTTGAACTAATGACAAAGGAGAAATCCAGACCCAGTTGGCTGCAATAAGGCAAACAAAAGGCTTTTCTTTGTGTTAAAGGTCAGAATATCACATGACTTCCTGAGGGCTACTTCTCCTGGATCTATACAGTACCATCGTGCGCCCAGTGGATGACTCCTGCTAGTATGGCATCATGGGTAGCACCACATGGAGAATGACCTTTTCAGCCATGTGTCACCTTGCCCATGATGCTCCCTCCCAGCAAAACGTGTTGAATGTCTGTGTCGTTTCGCTCCAGTGAAGCAACTACAACTCAAGCAATAAATGAAAAAGAAAAGAGGATCACAGCAGAGTATTGGACTCAAGCACACGCACACATTTAAGAGTCACAGACACTTTTTTAATTGTTTTATTCTGTAGCAGCTGGCGAGTGTTTAGTTTGAAAGAAGACATTTGGACAGTTGGTATTAAAGCTGCACAAAAGTTGGCAGCATGAGTTGTGAAAACAAATGACGGTGAACTGCACACAGCTCATTATGACAACAAATGCTCATTGTTGAATTTCATCCAACAATACTGTTAAAATAAAATGATAATAAATAAGAATAATGTTGTAATGATTCATAAAGAAGTGAAAATAAGAATTATCACCTCATGGTTGAGTGCTTCTGTAAGCCAGTCAAGTTAAGGTTACAGTTTACATCTGACACACTTTACACACTGATTTTCCATGTATTTTCAAGGGCTCTTTTTTTTCTTGTCACTTTGCCCAGCGTTTTTCAGACACATAAGATTCAAACTCTATACAAACATAATTTCAGCATCCCGCATGATGTGTTCAAGGACCATTGGAAATTTGAAACAAAAATTTCTCTTTTTTTACAGTTTCTGGCTGCAATAAATTGTGTCATTTTAGTGATTTTTAAAGAAAACATGCATTTGATAAATAATAAAACCAACAACAACAAAAAAATCGCCTAAAATTTAAAGTTTTCTATAGAAATCACAGTATTGCATGGTAAAGATTTTGTTTAAATGGCATAACGAGACTTGGTCCTGAATCCTCAAAGTGGATATCAATGCAGTCAAAATCAGAAAAGTACTCTGATTATGACATTTTTTATTTTTGACAAACAGACATTTCGGGTCAGACGCCCTTCTTCAGCGGAGTTAAATATAAGTCCACACGTGAACACAGCTACAGTGCATCCCAGCAGGGGGAGCCAACATTTTAAAGGCGCAAAATCACAGTAATATGTATTTAAATAATAAAAAATAATGAATGATAAAATAGATATAAAAATAGATCAATAAGGCAATGTAATAATAATAATAATAATAATAAATTAATAATAATAATAATAATAATAATAATAACTGTAGTGACAAGAATTTACTGTCGTTCACATGTCACAGTGTATTTTTTGGCCTCACAGATCATCACTGTCTATGATGCTGCCTCCCTTAAAACATACATTATTATCACCTCTTCCACCGTCGGTGTTTGTTGTTGTCAGAAACTTTTGACTTTGCTAACGAGTGCCATGTATCGGCTTTATCTATGCTAACATAAAGGACATAGTTATGAACGTGTGTTTTTTCGTACGTAAAGAGAGTATAAATGAGTCTTAACATGAAAAATATCTATTTTTGATTTGGGGGTGAAATGTCCCTTTAATCTTTTTCTCTTTCCATGAGCAACAAGTCTCAAGGCGAGGTTTCCAGGCATTCAAGGTCCAAGCCCTCCAGCACCTTTAGCAGGAGTCAAATGAATCCTAACAGGAATAATTGGCTTGTTAGGATTTCCTATGAAGTGAGCTCCCCAGCGAGCCGCCATGGGCACAGTCATGCATTTATGGATGAACTCAGCACTCCTCCTCTCGGCGAGTAACCACCTGTGAGCCGTCTGCCGATGCACATATTCCATAGAAAGGGCGGGCAGCCGTGGGTGGTGATGGCTGACGGATGAATGGAAGGACAAAGAGGACGGAGGTGGCGGTTGACAGCCATTTTTCAGAGTAAGAGTAGGTGACAGATGGATGGCTGGTGTTCGTGTCTGTCTTTTCCGTGTGATCACACTTTGTTTACATGCTGCAGGACGGCAGCGAGAGGTGAAACTCCAGCCACTTTGGCACCTGCGCACCGAGGATGATCAGTGATTCCCGACTGGTGGGTCGCAGTCCAAAAGTGGGTTGCGGATTCATTCTGAATGCAATGCAAGTAACTCACGACCATGTCAAGTTTGGAAAAACACACTTTATTTTGAAATGCAGTGAAACTGCAGATCAAAGCTTTTATTTTGAAGTGTGCTCTCCTGTTGTTCCTCTAACCTCCTTCCTACAATACCTTAAAAGTTTTTTGGATCCAACAATAATTTGTATTATTACAGTTTCTGGCTGTGATAAATGATGGGATCTTTATTTTTGCAGGCTAGCGGGTTTAGCAAGCATGTTCTCTTTAAAAATAACCAAAAATTTAAAAGATAAGGAAATTTAGAGAAAAAAAGAAAAAAAAACACCAAAAAGTTAAAAAGAAAAAAAATTCCCCATACATTTAAAAAAAATGCCAATTGCCTTTCCAAAGCCGCGCACCCGCGAATTTGTGGAGATTTTTTTTTCCTACAGAGGTCCGGACTAAGCCCCCTTTTTCCTCAAACCCTAGAAATACTCCTGGTTTTAACTAATTGCACTTTATTCTTCCAATATGTTATACTTCTTTTTGAAGCCCAAGTGTTATTTACAATTTGTGACATAGAACTGAATATGTGGTAATTTCTCTTATGTGTGGACCTTAAACTAATGACTGAGGAGAAATCTGGACCCAGTGGCTGGACCAGCTGGGAACCACTGTGCTTGATGACGCTTGTGTGTGTGGTCCTCCCCGGGGAAAGCTCAGACTGAGACTCTGATCAGGGCTGAACAAGCACCTCTGCCTCTCCCCTGCTGACTCTGTAGTGCTGATGAGGAGCAGAAGGGAGGCAGGGTACGCCTGTGTGCGTACGTGTCAAGCAGGAGTATTCGCTCGCATCCCAAAGGCAGGTCCCCTCTTAAATCACGCTACGCAACAACACAACACAAAACAGCAACAACCTCACCGAGGGAGGCCGGCGCTGTCATGGTAACAGCGTAGAGTGACCTTCAGAGGCTGTTGATGCTCCCCAGAGCCGCCTCCTATTCTGCTTGGCATGGACTTTGTGAGTCATCAACAACATTCAGATTCACATGCTCCCTCTCTCGGGGTTTGGGCTTATTAAAATGGATGAGCAAATGGGAAAAAAATGATGGAAACAGCAACTGAACTAACAGCATTTTCAGCTCGTGCAGCCTGATTAACACAGTCAGTACACATGCACTCATTTTTAATTTTTTTAAAGTCCGAGTATTGATTCTGGTTTTCGACTGTCATTGACAGCATACACAAACATATGTGGAACTTTTCTTTACAGGTTCAGTGTGCAGGATTTAGGGGGGTATATTGGCAGAAATTAAAATAATGTAATAAGTTTGTTTTCTTTGGTTTAGAATGAGCCATTTATATTTACAGAGCGGCTCCTCGTCCACTGAGACTGTCGTGTTTCTACAGTAGCCCAGAGCGGACAAACCAAACACACATTTTTGCATCAGCTCCTCCATTATGGGCCTAGCATCATTAGAAAAACACAGATTTTTAATATGACACGGCTTCATATAGGGCCCTAATTATTGTGCATTTTTGGTTTTACCGTTGTGCCATTCTGTCGGACCGTTGGTTTTTTCCCATGCCGTCCAGAGTGTGTTGTCAGTGTGCCGTCCACCATCTGGCTGACTCCATGTGAATGCAGCAGTCGACGACAGACCTATCATAAACAAGAGAAAATATTAATGAGGCTATGATAACAGCACATGCAGGATCAAAGAGTGCTCTACCATTAATCTACTGCTTTTTACATACTGTAGCAGGTCTGGTTCCAGACCGCTTTGAAAGGGGGGCAGTAAGAGATGCTGGTGGGTAGTATGAATATCCTTCACACACAAATGCTGAACTGTCTCATGTTTTTATCCAAAGCTATTTGAGAAACTGGCGAAACTTTGTGCCTTGTTAGGCACTGTAGCAAATGTCCTAAAATCCTAGAAATGTCCTAAAGTCCGAGAAATGTCCTATAATCCTACAAATGTCCAGAAATCCAAGAAACATCCTAAATCTTGGAAATGTCATAAAATCCTAGAAACATGTATGGGCAAGTTGAGTATCCTTGTGTTAGTGTCAATAACCACTCAAAGCATGAATTATTCGTGGCTAAAGACACCTATTTTTGGCGTTAGTGGAGCAGGTGGAGCAAACCCATGGCCCATGCCTACAACCGGCCAAGTTCGGTAGCATGAGGCTATACTGTAACACATCACGAAATGAACACAGGAAGTGCTTCCAGGCTGGATAAGAAGAAGCTCCTCTGAAGAAACCACAGGTGAGACATACAATAACACTTTTCATCAGGAGGATTTGAAACTGGATACTCACACTGACCTCTGCCTACCTGTTATATTATGAGGGTGCTCCACCAGGAGAGCTGGAGGATCACTGAGCACATAAGCCTGCAGAGAAACCGCATCAGAGCCACGACGGGCTGACGGGCTGCAGGCTGGGAACACTGCCACCCACTGGAGGAGCGCGGGAAGTGAGGCATGATGGGACCACGGGGAGGGATCTCTCCACCTTCTTCAGGATGACTGTTTATGAATGTACAGTTTGAAACTAATGCATCAAAGAGATAAAAGATCTTTAATGTCTCCAGCGATTGTTCGGAGTCTGTGGGTGGCAAAATGTAGAGCAGCACTCTGTCATCACATTTATAGTAAGTCTGAGTCATCTATCTGGCAGTCAATACATTGGCACTTAGTGCACAGTGTGATGGTTTTATATAAATTATGTGAGTGTGTGTGGTTGTCAGTGGGTGTTTTGAAGAAGAAGAGGTAGGTGTGTGTGTGTGTGTGTGTGTGTGTGTGTGTGTGTGTGGCAAATTGTCCTCACGAAGCATTTCCCTTACATGGATGTGATCAGACAACCAGACACACATTTTTTTTGCTTTAAAAGATTGATGGAGATACACACACACACACACACACACACACACACACACACACACACAGACAAGTCATATCCCGTTACCATGGCAACCCCGGGAGAAGGAAAAAAAAGACATCTTCGGGAACAGATGACTTAATTCCCAAAGGAGAAACAAGCCACTCAAGTCTAGTCATCTTCTGTCTTTGCTGTAAAGGTGTGTGTGTGTGTGTGTGTGTGTGTGTGTCAAATTGAACAGGTCTGTTGTGCCGCTGTGGTTGGTTTACCAAACTGAACGTCTATGTGAAGCCCATGCTAATCAGACTGATAGCTTTGCATGTAGATTTTTTTGTTGTTGTTTGCGTTGAGTCTCAAGGTGACGCCGGTATTTAATTTCCCTCAGAGGTGAGAGGTAGGAGATGGGGGCTTTGTGGAAATTGTGCACAATTTTCCTCCAGGCACAGGGACTGGGCACTTATTAGCCTTGGGGGAAAGAATCCTCCGACATCCAAAAGTCAGTAATTTTAAGGTCCCATTTAATGCAAAGGTCAAATAAAATATGGTAAACATGTATATTATTCCCTAGAGTGACATTCTGCCCATTCTAGGACACAAAAACTCTTAATTGAAGCTCTGAATATTACATTTTTTGATTAAAAATCTCTTTTAGTTCTTTAAGGTTAAGTATAACGAGGGTCACTGATAAACTGGAAATACTGCCACAGCAACCAGGTTGTTACCAGAAACTTTCAGCTCCGCTCTTCAGGCCTGTATTTCAGATTTGGGTCATTGATTAATGCATATGTTGACGGGTCAGGGTTAGGTTTAGGAGCAGGTTGGCTCTCATAGTGGTCTGGGTTGGGTCGGGTTGTGTAAAAGCGTGACCCTGTTCATCACTGGTTCTAGGGTAAACTCAAAATACAAGTATGAACCTAAAAATGAACATGATAGGTCTTCTTACAGCCCACTGAACAAAATAGGATCCAAAGCTTAATAAATGCAGGTGAAACAAAGTTATAGAGGGCCGCTGAAAAAAAAAACAGCCAACAGGCCAAAGGACGGAGCAGAAATGGGTTTGTAGAGCCATCTCAAATAGATGTCTTTTTTTAGGATAATGGGTTATGAGGGGTAGACTGAAGTCATTTTGGGTGAGAGAGATTTAGGTGACAGCTGCAGTGATAAAATGGGCCAGATGGAAAGTGTTCGGATGTGCTTTATAGCGGCTGATAATGTAACGGCTGCTGGATAAAGTAATAATGACTTGTCAAAATGTAATAAAATGATTTCTAAATGAGTTGAAAACGGAATATATAGCCATTACTCTATTAATTTCTGTCTAAATTGGTAGCATTATCTGCATATTGGCATTATTATTAACATTTAGTTATTTTTTTGGGACTAGTGACTAAGGAGAAATCTGGACCCAGTTGGCTGGACCAGTTGGGAACCACTGTTTTACCACATTTTAACAAAATGTTTCATTATTAAGCTACAGTTCTGTCCTCCTTTCCTCGATGTTTTTGTCTCTGACAAGTTAAATTATGCCATTTGGTAAATGTCATGCCTTTGGACAGCCATTAGTTGAGTCCTCTCAGTTTGTGAACAATGTCAGTATCCTGTTGACTCTTTCAGGGCTTTTCAACAAAAGGGCAGCTCCACATGTGGTCCAGGTGTTGAGGGAGGCCTCTGAAACCTTGTTATTGCAGCTCCAAACGCGGTTGCTGTTTGTCTTCAGAGAACTTCAAAAAGCACTTTCATGGCCGTCCAGACAGAGAAATCTCACAAACTTGAAAGCCGGCGAGATATTGGGCCTTCTGTTAGAAGTACAGTGTGACATTCGGTTTGGAAAGAAGGTCTGAATGCAATAATTCCCCGTCACTGTGGACACTTCAATTTGAATACCGGCTTTAAAGTGTCACCTCAGATATCACTGAGTTTGGAGATAATGAGGTATAAAAGTCACAAGTCATTTTTAGGCTGCTGGTTGAGAAAATGGGCTGCTGTGATAAAGTAGAGCAGGAGGAGTAGGTGGAGGAAATTGCAGAAATATATGTCCAGTATCTTTCCACCCATCCGTTCTCACTCTTTCTAGCATCCTGACCCCTGCCATCCTCTGTGTGGATGAGTGCCTTCCTGCACCGGGGGATCCTGGAGATTGAGGAGATTGGCCGAAGAGCGAAGAGGAGCATGAAACCAACTGATAATGAAATATGGCCGGGTTTCTACAAGAACAAGATAAGGCCTGCCTCTCATCTCTGTCCGCACTATCAGCCTCTCAGGATCTAATGCACTTTGTGGAGGGAGATGTGTTTATTCACAGCCGAACACACAAACAAACCAGCATGGACACGTGATACGAGGCACGAGGTAGCAATAATGTACCAAATAATTCATGTTAAAGAAAATATCATCCAAGTTTTATGTAAGTAATGTGTTTTTTTTTTGTTTTTTTTTACTTTTTAATCACACCTAGAATTAAACTTCATGGCCATGCTGGCAAAAGTGTGAAGGATATAACACAAAATCACCCTAGAAACAAATATTTACCAAATACTTGAATTTATTTAAATTTTTATTTTATTTAAAATTTATTTATAAGATTTTATTAATACTTGCATTTATATGTGATTTATGTAGCTTTGTGAGTCATCTGTCTATACTCTAATAACATTAAATAAAAAAGATAATTTGTTGCATTCAGTCCAAACTCTTTTCAGTGGCCTCATAAAATAACATTATTATTATTAGAATTATAACTGAAGCTGACTCAATGAAAAAAATTCAAGACACTATTTATAAAACGGCTTCTCCTAAATAAATACAACAAAAATGTAGGAACCAGTTGGGCACGTTAAGTGTTACAAAGCAGATGTATTTTAATTTATATTATCATTATTAGAGTAATTTTACATTGTTATTTATTGTTTCTTGTTGAAATTGTTATTATTACTATTATTATTGTTATTTTCTAAATTTATTTATTTATTTTTTAACTGTTATATGTACGCATTATGTTCAGTATAGGTTATGCGCCGTAAATGTTATGAATACATACCGGACCCCAGGAAGGATAGTTAATAGGGATCCTAATCATCATAAACATTAACCCTAAAAACACCCTAAAAAATACAGGCATTTGGGAACTATTGTGTGCTGCAATAGCATAGCTTTGGCTTTTGAGCACACCTTACTCGCATCGACATTGAAAACAAGCGATTTCAGGGCACAAAAAGACGCAGCATGTGTACGGGCCCTGAAGGTGTTAACTACAATATATCTGTTTAAAGGAGCCAAACACGCAACACTGTCAACCTGTTTTTTCTCACAGCACAAGACAGACTGCCACTTATCTCCAAAGGTTGCAGACATCATGATGTTTTCTGCAAAACCACAAACAAACACAGAGATCCACTCTTCACAAAGACTTCAACTGCGTTCACACGCAGCGAAACCTATAATTCACTGACTGATCTGATGCCGTCTGATCTTAAGTAGAGGTCTGATGTTGCCGGTTAGAGCGACGGCGCCGACTGTTGTGATGAACCAGAGGTAGATATGAATTGTTTTTGCCTTTGCGACTATTCCAAATGACAGACCTTACAACTTTTCATAAAAATGCTAATAGGGATTATAGAGAGAGCCCGCAGCACTTCCCATCAGCTGAGAGATGCCATTATCTGGAGATTTAGCTGACATTAGTCGTGATATGCTTCCCTCCCCGCTCCGTCACTACATGTGAGGCAATTAACGTGTATCAACAGAGGTAATAGAAGGTCTGAGGATAGATGGAGGCTTCATGTCCAGGGATGAAGGCCTTTATGCAGTCAGGTTAGTGATTGGCATGTTGAATCAGTACGACCGTGTGTGTATGTGTGTGTGTGTGTGTTGAGAGCTAGGCGGAGGAACTGAACCCCCCGCCACCGTCACATTGCATTACCGGCTCAGTGGCATGGTATCATCACATCAAATTAGTCCTAATGAACACAAGCGAGTCGACTGAGGAGAGAGATAATCAAACTTTTATTAAATGACTTAATCTTCTGTACATGCATAATGTCATGGAAAAGAGCGACGGGTCTGTGATGTCTGCCTGCTGGGGGATGATCTTTACCCCCAAAATATGTGAGTGTATGTGGAAGCAGAGCTATCTATCGACCGACTAAAACCTACAGATTATTCGCCCGAGTGCAGAAGCTCGCTGAACAGCTCCTTTTGAAAAATAAAATGATCTAAATACAGGAAGTAAAATACTGCTACCAGCCAAGCCTGTTGTTCCCTTGAGTAAACAAAAGAGATGCATTTCAAATAGTATGTTCCTTCAGTTCATTTGGTTATCATACAAAAAATGCACTGTAGCTCACTCCACACATCTTAGATGCCATAAACAGAGCAGCTAAACATCTAACACATGTTGCAAAGACATAACTTGTAAACGAAATTACAGAGAGAAATCTTTTTAAAAAGAATCCACTTAGAGCCAGTTTACACCTGGTGTTACCGTGTCGTGGATGATCCGGTCACATCTGGACAGATTCATGTCTGTTTGCTCACACCTGGCTATGGATGGGAATTGCTTAGTTTGCCCCTGGAAAGTCTGAAGCTCGAATCATCAGTCGATTGAGATTGCTTCAAGTCCAGCAGTTATTTTTTTCCATGCAGTGTATCTCTGGGGACGCTTTGGTTCACAGATGTTGCTGCAGAGTGAGTGCTCTTAACGTTCACAATACTCTTTGCAGCTGCGGGCATGCAGGCAGCAGCACAGAGGGAGAGACAGACGGCACCTTAAGGTGAAGAAGATGTGAATTTGTAGCTCACAGCAACTTCATACGATAAAGTCTCTGGCTTTTGTTTGATATCTAAAGTCAGCAAAAAGTCACGCATTTACGATCCGTTGTTAATGCTGTTAGCCTGTTTACTATGTTACGTGAATGCTGCAGTCACACTGAGTCTGTTTAACTTTAAAACTTTTCAATTGTGGAACTGCACACAATGCATTGATTCACAGCCCCTCCTTGCCCCCATATTCTCTCTGTCTCTGTTTCTTTCATGGGACAAGTGCTGCCTGGACACTACTGCTGTAGGAGTGTGAGCTCCACGCTAAGGGCAGTTGGTGAGAGTCCGCCCCGTTACACACACACACACACCCACACACACAGTGACAGGGCTAACTGTTAGCATCACACAGCTTGTGTGACCCAACGGTTATTGGGTTTGCTGTCAGAATCAAGGCGTTTCTGTGTTGTTGTGAGTTTGTTGGGCTTTGGGTTTGCTGACACAGCTGCACCAACAGAAACTTTTCTTATTCGCGTCTGATATGCGAGGACGTCAGCTGAATAGGTCGTCGCTGAAATTGACCTCGGACACATTACTGTTCACACTGCTGAAAGACCGAGGCCATATGAGACCCAGACCACCTCTGAAAGTGGTCTGAACAATCAGATCTCAAGACAAATTGAGGATCAGAGTTGAGAAGGTTACTTTTAGAATGAAATAGGTTACATATTACTAGTTACCCCGTTAAAAATGTATTAGGAATGTATCTATTTTAATTTCTTCATAAGTCTTTAACTTATTACAACTGAATCATGTCGCTAAATGTTTTTAACTGAGAAATAACGCTGAAAAAGGCGGCATTACTACACAGCAAAAAGATGAAAAAGCAGCAGCACGAATGTTTCATTCTACATGTAAACTTTTACCTAAAAATAATATATTTGTATGTAACCCCTTTGCAATCTGTAACTGTAATTTTGATCCCTTCTCTGTTGTGCTCAGAGCTGTCCACCTGTGATCCGATCACCCAGGACGCATGTTGATACCAAATGTAAAAACGGTCAAATGCACTAGACGAGGGTTTCACCCTCAGGACAAGTATAATACTCAGACGTCAACACTGAAATGCGTTAAGCAAATAATTCATAAATTCTTGCTTGTGTTAACTTAATCATTTCAACTGGAATTATTTAAAACACAATTTTCTTCATTCAGGATTGTAGATGCCCTGTTGTGGTTACTGGAAGGAAGTAAATCTGGCACTAATGTTCATTAACCCCTCGAAACCCAGATCGACATCATTTTTCTTGTGCTGTGTTGCGATGCTTTCACAGACTATTTAACCCTTGAAACCAGAGCAAAATGGGTAGATTTCTTTTGAAAACATGAGATAACAACAGATGAACAACAGGCAATGAGCAACTTGGAAAGAAATGTCCCGCAAATTGTGAGAAATTTGTAAAACTTGAAAAAAAAATTTTTTTAAAAAAAAAAGGAAAATTTAAAATTTCTAGGAAAAAGTGTCCAGAAGACTACATGTATTATTATTTTCACCATTTATTTAAAATTATGTTACAGAAAAAAAAGTGGGTTTTTTTCTTTCTTTCTTTTTTTTAAAATGATTTTTAGGGCATTTTCTTGCTTGTTTTCATTTTTCACTTTTCTTTTTTTGTGATTATTTTCAGGTCATTTTATTGTTACTTTTTTTGAACTAACTTCCTGATTATTTTTGAGCTATGTGTTGTTAGTTTGTTCATTGCTTTCTACCCATGTTTTTTGAAAGAAGTCAAACTAAATTTGCTCTGGTTTTAAAGGATTAATAAAGCACCAGGCTTTAACTTTTTTTTTTTAAGAATTGACAAAAAAACCTCACATGCATTGCAAGGCACAATGCCCACTTTGGCTGATGGTACTGTAGCAGTAATTCTGTTGAATTTGGTCCAAGAGTTCCTCGACAGAAGCTCCATCGTCACAATTCAAACATTAAAACACTGGAGATCTTTTTAAATTTACCTGGGTGACTGCTGCTGTGCGCACAGAGGTTGCTTTTTTTAACCTCAAAACAAGTTTTAAAAGACTGTGCGCTTGTTTGTGCAGCACATACATTCATTTTACTTTCGTGTTTTAAGACCTTATCAAAAGACCCCCCCCCAAAACATGAACAATCTAAATGGCCTATATACAATAAATTTACATTAAATATGTATACGATGACAGACAGTCCCCATGAGACTCTCAGGACTTCCACGACGGGTGGAATAGTCCCTCTCGGGGGATGTGTTTTCGAGGTCGACTACGTTACAGTTTCACCTCTAACACACAAAGAGACAGATTAAAGGCCGTGCTGCTGGACTTGACCCAGGACAGGAGGTCAGGAGAAAGGAGGAGGCTGTGTTGTTTTTGTTCTACCTCGTCAGCTGACCCACCACCTTCAGCAGAGTCTTGTTCTCCTGTTTCAGTTGCTCGTTCTCATCTTCAATATCATCCAGGTCCTGAAAACAAAGGGCACAACAGGTTAGCACTTTTGACACATAAATATTCACAGCGCTGCCGCTATACCTTTGAGGGCCCGGTCTGGTCAGAGTGTTTGCCTGAGAGTTAAAGCGAGCGTTACTCGCTGCCAGGTTTCCCCCTCCAGCCCGGCTGCCTTGATAGCAACAAATTAGACATTAACAGCTCCAATTAGTTGCAAATGAGAAAGGCTCTTAGTTGCCACAGCGCTGTCTCATCAAAGTGACACTCCTCATTTTCAGTTTCTTCCATCACCGGTCGTGATTGCGTGGCTGCTGAGAATGAGCCGAGCTGCACTTAGAGGGATTTTAAAAGTCAAACTAAGGAGGTCACGAGTCTCGACGCAGCATGCTGTCTCTTCAGCTGAGGAAGAGTGATATGAAGACGAGTATCAGAACAAACAGTCCTGTTTTTAAGTGGCTATGATTGACATTTTTGTTTTAGGTTTTTTAGGTATGTTGACAGTAAGGGGGGCTTTCAGCTGTTTCCAGAACAGAAGATCTCGCCGTTCAATCAGTGAAAAATGTAATTCTTACAGAAATTTTCATATGTTAAAAATGTTAAATACCAAATCACAGCATGGTTTTTTTCTACAGTGTTCCTTTATTGTCCTTAGTGTCTCAATGTTGTATTTTATTTTTGACTTTTTTCAATCTGAGTGGTGAAAAATGCTTAAATTTAGCAACAATTTAAAAAAAGAGCAACTTTTACTTGACCTGAAGTATGAACCATAACAACATCAGTCTGTGAGTCATATTTTAAAAATTAGAAAGAAAGGATGGAGTCTTGAACACAATAGACCTCAAATCTTCTTCTAATTAGTAGTTGGTCCATGCACATTTTGGAGATAAAAACAAATATGTGTTATAAAGGAACAAATGGTTGCAGGTAATCAATGGGATCGATCTTGCTACCGCTGTTTACTTCTGTCCTGCATTGTGCAGCACTGTTGACAGTTTACAGTGGTTCTGCTCAAAACATGTGGAAATGCAGGATGCTTCACGAGATAGCGCTGAGGTCTAAGAAGCCTGAAGGAAACCCGTTTAACACAAGCTAATTTGGTTGAAACGGGGGTAAAAGCAGAAAAAACTAAATGGCAGACAGACAGTTAGCAACTAGATGGCGAACATAGTGGAGTGTTTGACAGCTAAATAAACTGATTTTATTTTCCTTAGGACTTTAGGATTAACTGACAATGAAAATAATTGGTAGTTGGTAGTTACAGCCCTATTTGTGTTCACTACCTGTTTCAGCTGCCCAAAAGTGGTCAAACAAACAACAAAAAAAGTTATTGCAGGATCAGTGTTTAAAAATGCAAAATATACAACTAGTTTTCTCATTAGAAGAGATATCTATGTGCTTACAGGGATCTGAGCTCTCTGTGAGACAGGATTTCTGTCTTCAAAGTGTATCAAGAGGGAGATATTAAGTCCAGCAGCTGAGCTTTATCTTTTCTTTCTTTCCCAAATAAACTTCTACAGTGACCGAGGGTTCAATCTTCCTCTGCACGGAGACGGCAGACTGGATCAGCTGTTATCTCCTGTGTTCCCATCAGGCTTTGCGGGAGCCTCTCTCAGGGACATTTTTGATGGCTATCACGGCGTTGACCGTCCTTACATAAAGGCCTTCTCTTATGAGCGGCTTCCTGTCCGTGTGATGCTATCGGCGTGATGCCTCCTGCAATATTGCACTCTCAGTGTTTGCAGATGGGTTGTGTGTCATGATGACTAAAGTGTCAAGATAATAATAACCGAGCAGCATTCACTCAACTGGTCTCTGAAAATGTACGCACACTGATGGCTGGATTTGTTGGCAGAGCTTGGATTCTTGTTTGGATTTGATTGGCTCTGCAGAGGAGAGTTAAAAGGATAGATCACCCAAAAATGAAAATTCAGTCATTATGTACTCACCTTCATGCTGACGGAAAGTCAGGGAAAGTTTTATAGCCCACAAAACACTGCTGGAAGCAAATGATGACCAGGATACAAATGTAAAAAAATATATAATAAAACCACAAAAAGTCTCCATACTGCTCATCTGAAGTAACCAAAGTGTCCTGAAGCATTAACGGGCCAAGTTGGTTTAAAAAAAAATCAGTGGCGTCGTGGTTTCAGCCTTGTTGTAGCCTGTAGTCTTTAAGTCAGAGTGTGGGAGCCGCATTCAGGTATACGCACTCGCACAACACCAACAGCAAGTCGTGGTACCTGCACACAAGTGTTTACATTCTACCAGTTTACATGTTTTCGTCAGTGTTTTGTGGACTATAAAACTTCACCTAACTTTCTTCTTCACCTAAGAGTTCAAGCTCTGCCAACAAATCCAGTCATCAGTGTGCGTACATTTTCGGAGGGTAGTCGAATGAGCGCTGCTCGGTTATTATTATCTGGACACTTTAGTCATTACGACACACGATGCATCTGCAAATCCTGAGAGTACAATATTGGAGCAGGCATTGCACTGATAGCATCACACGGACAGGAAGCCTGAATTTTCTTTTTTTGGGTGAACTATCCCCTTCAGATCTCTTTTTTTCTGAATATTCGAGACATACACCTCTTTGAGCTCCATCCCCTCCTGCTATGTTTCCCTTCAGAGATGCCAAAAAACAGAGATGTATTTACCATCAGCCTCTTTGACCCAGAACGGGCTCAGGGCTGCAAGTTGAGGAGAGTTTGTTGACAGTCTGAGATAAAGGTTCAGAAGTTCAGGGAGTTTCACTCCTGCAGCTGAATTTAAAAAGACATCAGCTTACATGAGTGTCCCCTGACCTTTCAACCCTGACTGCAGTGTGAGGAGGTAACAGGACCCCGACCAGTGAGGCCAAACCAAACTAAAAAACACACATGACCCCCTCCAGTGGGTTCATGTCAGTGTGAAACACTCCCAATGTGACGACTACAAGATCTCTCAACATCTCTTCTGACAAAAATCAAGCGGTAAGACGGCATTTTCTTAACCGATTTTCCTGAGGGAGGACTTGGGGTTTTTATCATCACACAGACTTTTAAGAAGAGACACAGCTAAGTCTCACCCCATTCTGTAAACATAATCTGTTTCAGCGACAAAGCCCTCTAGCTATTATGACAGGAGCAAAGGAGAGCCCTAAAGGACGTGTTTATCATTAACTGTGTTTCCACCTGCAGGTCAGTTCAGTTCAGTTCAGTTCAGTTCAGTTCAGTACACATCTTTTGCGAAAGTGAAAAGTTGTGGATGGTACAAATGTAGCCGTTCGTTACTGTTCCCATTTTGTGTCGCCCCTTTATTTGGGTACCTAGCACACTGACTGGGTATTAAAGGTACTAAAAGGTGGTACTAAAAGTTTTTCATACATAAGAAAGCTATAACTATAAAGTAAAAGGATGTTTTTAGTTTCTCTAGCATCAGCTGTAGACTGAGAAAAAAAAAGATTTCATCCACTGGGGCGACTGCTGGCAACTTTTAAGGTGGAACGTTAAGGTGGAAATGTTACTCAATGCATGAGATGATGACATGAATCCATCAACTAACTTTAAATTTCAATAGGACAAATTTGCTCTATCTGTTTAATTGTCTCTTTTGGATGACAGACACTTTTAGTGTTTAAAAGAACTTTTAAAAACAGAAATCAAATTTCGGTTCATTAACTCATCATGTGTTATTGTGCAGGTTTGTGAAACAAAACTCCATAACTTTTACTGTTTTTTCATGATCTTGCGAAACCTGTGAAACTCACTTTAAACCTTTTAATTTGAAGGTTTTTCAGTGCTGGATTCAGACCCAGTTACCTTGAGTCCAACATAAAACATACTGCCTTAGAGTAAATGAAAAGAAAGTTGACAGAAACTGGGTGTTTAAAAGTTGAAGACTGTTGTGTTTGTGGTGCTTTCAGCTGCCACCACACAATGTCTTACTTATTGATCTCTTTCTTTTATGCTTATTTCAATAAAATGATCTGTCTAAACCCTCAGAGATGAGAACCACAACAGTGTTTATCCCATATGACTGAAGATACCCTCAAATTTAAGCTGACACAAAGTCAAAAAGTCTTTCTTAATGTGCTTCAGACACACAATCACGTCTGAACTTCTTTTCCACCAGGCAATTTGTTTTTTGGTGGAAAAATCAATAAGACATTAATGCCACTGCAACAACAGGAAGCAGAAACTTTTGAGACCCAAATGTCATCAAACCACTGGTGAGTTTTTGAAATGTAAATCACACATACAATGCCCCTGAGTAAAATGTTCTCTGTCATGTTGCAACATGTTCGTAATCCAAAAATAAAGGTTTGTTTGTGTCCAAATCCTAATGGACTGCAAAAAAATCGTTGTAGAAAAATACATAGCTTTTGTACACAACTCTGCTAAAATGCCAGATGATGATTTACAACCCACACGAGCCGCCCACGCATAACAACACAAAGGAACGCTCAAAATATCAGACATCAGAGCAGAAAATCACGTAGGCTGGACTCACTCTGTTCAGCAAGTCAATTTCCTCTCTCAGCTTCCCGATGAGGTCGTCTTTGTCCTGATGGGCCTTCAGCAACCTGTCGTTCTCCTGGCGCTCTCTGGCCAGCTCCTGAAAACACACACAAATTGACAACGTGATTGCATGAATGATGAATCTTTGCAACTGATGGAAAAGTTCGTGCACACATTGCTTAGGGATTAAAAATGTAATTACTTCAGTTTATGAGAAATGGTAATAGCCAGATCATAAACGGTTGCACTGAAGCATCATTGCCTCAGAATAGAAACTCTAAATTAACTTTTACAAAGACTCTGGGTGTTGGGATGGGACAGTCTTTGCCCTAACTCAAAGAGTTCGAGTATTTTGGGTCTCTGCAGTAATGTGGGTATTGCATCCATGGGCAGATTATGAGACAATAGGCCCCTGGCAGTGGTAGACAAAGTATCCAGATCCATTCTCTTAAGTAAAAGTACTAATACCACAAAGTGAAAATACTCTGGTACAAGTAAAAGCCCTGCATGGAAAATGTTACATAGGTTAGATAAGCATAGTTGAGTACTTGAGTAAATGTACTTTGTTACATTCTACCACTGAACTCAGGGTACAAAGAATTTATGGTGTTTTTTTTTTTTTGTTCCCTTTTTGTGTCCTTTGTGGTCATTTTGAGTGACATCAGGTGAGGGCCAGGGGGGCCCGGGGGGCCCGGGGGCCCAGGGGCCTGTGCCTGGTAAACTCGTTCAGTAATCCATCCATGATTGTACCAGACCGTTGTTGTGAAGAGGAAGTGGACCGTGAAGTCAAAGCTCTCGATTTACCTGTTAATCTGTGTTCTAACCCTCAGCCATGGTCATGAGCTCTGGGTAGCCGTGAGAAAAACAAGGTCACGGATTAAAGGAAAACTTCACCTCCAAAATGACTACTTGTATTTCAGTTACTCGCTGTGTGTTACACTGAAAAAAAACTTGCATACCGCCGCAGTGAACGGAGAAAATTCTTGAGTTGTGTGAGTGTTTGTTGACGGATGTTTTGATATAGTTTTGCTGTTGTTTAACGTGGACCACCATAACTTAAATTTATCAAGATTTTTCTGTTTTTGGATTCTTCTTTGCATGTGAGAAAAACAAAATATTTTTCCTAAGTTGATATGAATAAAGATTCTGTTACTGCATCGCCTATTTCTCGCCTAAAAAAAGAAACATATTATAGTGTACTGTTTAGCTGTTAAAAAGAGAAAGGGTGTGTCCACCCACAGACAGTAGATTTGCATTTGTAAATTTTAAACAGCTCATTAGTAGGTGTATTAATAGATGTAACAACTCACTACACATTGTCAGAATTATTCTCAGAATGATTTTGTTTTAGATAAATTGACCATTATATTACAACAATATAGTTTTAGTTGTTACACACAACACATTTCCATTTTTTTTTAAACTTTAAATTACTTCTAATAGTTCCATGACTTTTCCAGGCCTGGAATATATGGTTGTGAAACACAATGACATTTACAGGTTTTCCATGACCGTGGGAACCCTGGATCTCGTTTGACCACAGTGATGGACTTGATTGATCCACTACAAGGAGGAGGAAGAACATGATTTTTTTGACAGATTAGATCTTACGGACTATTGTGTGTGTATAGTGACAGTTTCTGCAAGCATTACAAAAAAGTTAGTTTGATAAAAGTTAACAATTACAGCTTTCAGCTACAGCTTGCACGACTACTTTACTGAAAGCACATTCTATTTCCAAAAGTTTTTAAAGGGCGTTCAGACTTTGTCAATAAAAAGCATTGACTTTTTGTTGCATGACAGTTTCAATCAAATACATAATTTTCTTTCTCTGAATTCAACATATGCTTCAAAACAAGCAATCTGTAATAATCAACAGAGCAGATTGTCAGAGAACAATGCATTAATAGTTCCTCTTTCACAGTGCTTTTGTGTTGCTTTCAAATTGTTCTTGATTAAAAGCCAGTGTGTTCCTGTCCGCCTCCTCCGACAACTACAGTGAAATAAATGGTTCCTTACTGAGAGAAAATCCATGTACGCTTTAAAAACACAGAGGTTTTAACATTCACAAAAACTGTTTGTTGTGTTTATGATGGAAATGAAGATCAGACCAGGGCTTCCAGTTTTTCAGATAAGCATGAAATCAATCACACAGGTACAGTAAAAAGCATTAATGTAGCCGACGTAAATATGCTTGCAAATGAAACTCTATTCATCCTGGTTTTTGAAAGGATCTATAGATAACTGCTGCTTTGAAGTCTTGAAGGCTTTGAACAAATATCTCCAATACAGTAACGCAGGCTGAATCTCCATTAGCGGCTTCACTCTGTATGTGTCATGTGACCTGGTTGTGTGACGCTCCTCCGAACCTGCGCTAAGGTTGAACAGGTGTTTCTTTTTAGAGACATATGCTCAGAAAGATCTCTGTGCTCTCAGTTTTTCAGTAAATGTCTAAGGACCTAAAGCTGCAGCCTCGAGTCTCAGAGATTTACTTTTCAGCAGTCTCACATGAACAGACCTTTGACATGCACACCTCCGCCTGCAGAAACAATGTGCACGAAGTAAGTGTTTAAAATGGGCTTTTCAAAGTGTTTCTTACATTTGACTTAGAAAAAAACACCTCACAGTGAAGTCACGGCAGCACTTACTTTAAAAACCTTTTTAACTGAAAGCCACCCGAGTGACATTTGATTCAGTGTTGAGTTTCTGCAGCGAGGGGTTGAGTGTCTGATAGGAACGGTGTAGGAGGAAAAGACATATCTGCACTGTAAAAAGGTCATCGCTTCAACTACGCTGAGGAGGTTTTCTGAGACGCAGTTTCCAGCCATAAAATCAGAACTCGGGCAGCCGCTCAAACGACTCAAAGTGGAAATATGTATGAACAAAGTGAAGCTGATAGAGGCTTTCAGATGGCCAAAAGAGTCCTGGGTGTACCCCTCCAAAACCTAAAACTCAATAAAACATTTAAAGGACTTGGCTTTTGATAGCATATGTTAATCCAAAAGCTGATGTTTCCTCTCTGATATCACATATTAATGGCAGTTAGGGTCAATTTAGCTTTGGTTACATGTGTGAAGGAAGAAAAACCCACTGAAACTTGGCTTCCTCAGATTTACTCTCACTCACTGATTTTCTTTTTTCTTTCCAATTTTAAGGGATTAACTGACATCTTGATGGTCGAGTAGTGGGCACAACTGAAGATGAAAAAGCACACTAGTAGAAGAAATATTTACATTCTTGCTTAGATAAGTCATTAGCTACTATTAAGGACACTGCGGCCATGTCCTCAGTATTGTTTCTGAGACTTTGGGGTTTTTACAGACATTTAAGTTAAGTTAACACTATTTCTGTTCATCGCACTGCCAAAATCTGAATTTCAGGATCCCTACACCTTCTTAAACATCAAATTCAAGGACTTTTCGAGAATTTTTCCAGGGCAAATTTCATCAAATTCCCAGCACGGACCCTACACAGCAGACTTTAAGACATGGATCAAGCTTAATACTGTTACAAGATTTTTTGAGAACCTGCAGGTGATACAGAAGCTCACAGTCAACAATTAAGGCTTAAATGTTCCTAAATTGTGTTGTGTTTCATCGACAGAAGACTTTGTGGTCGATTGCCTTCTCTAACAGCACAGCAAAACAATACATTGTGTTAGTTAAGTGTATAAGTGTAAACACTATCTTTTCATTTGCTCACTGGTTAAAACTATGAATAGGAATTTGATCTAAAAAAAAAACAAAACAAGCAAACAATAAAATAAAACAAATATTTAAAAAAGCTAGTGGGAGCAGAGACTGGATGAGAGAAAAAAACAGAATCTAAAAGTGAGTATATTTTGGTTTTTATTCCAGTGAGGTTAATTTAAAAAAGCAGCAGGAAGAGTGGCTGCTGATATAAAACGCCAGAGCTCCATTGGTGAGCGAGACAAAATCTGAAGGATGTTCCATTAAATATCAAGAACGCTCTCAAGAACAACAGGCGCTGACCTTCTCACAGCGGGGAGCTGATAAAACCTGCTAAAGTGTGTATCCTGACTCATCTGGACCATGATAGCAAACATTCCTGTCTCAGAGCAGCTGTCCACATTTACTCACCTTCTCATCGGTATAAATAAAAATGTATCTGCGTTGAATTTGTAACCTTTATTATGTAAAAAACTCATATTATACAACAAAATCATATGAGTTTTATGATAGGTTAACTATTAAGGAATGTTTGATATTTTGAGAAATACACTTGTGTGCTGTCTTGCCAAGAGTTGGATGATGAGAACGATATCAACCTTGTGTCGAGAACTTTTCCACGACTTATCAAGGACCTCTTTATTATTCGTCCTCGATGTCCAGTGTTTTTCAAACATGTCAGGTTCAAGCATCTTTTCTTAAGAATTTCAGTGTCCCACATGATGTGTTTCAAGGACCATTAGAAATTTGAAAAATCAAACAATAATGTTTTTGTTTCTGGCTGTGATAAATGGTGTCATTTTGGTGACTTTAAAAAAGCATGCCTTTCAACAATGTAAAGAAAATAAACAAACAAAAAAAATTAAGGTTTCTATAAAAATCATTAAAATATTTTAAAGAAAAAAACAAACTGCTAAAAAATTTTAAAGAAAAAAATCACCAAAGTTTTAAAGAAAAAATACTATTAAAAATTGATTTAAAAAATCAACAAAAACAAAAAAAATCACAAAATGTTTAATTTAAAAAAAAAAAAAAAATCATAAAAAATAAAACAAGAGAAATAAAATAAAATTGCTCCTAACTGGCCAAAGTCTTTTGTCACAGGCTAGATTATTTTAAGAATCAAACAGGAGAAGCAGAAGTCTAGTTTTCTTGATGATGTGATTTTTACCCAGTGAAACCAAATTTAAAGTGCCTGCCTCAGCTTTAAAGCACAGATATGAGCAAGAGTATTTCCCAAAATCTTAAACAATTCCTTTAACACACAATGTAACTGGCTTGTGTTTGTATTGGTGGAGTATTAATCAGTAGTGACTGTAACCGAGCAGGAATATGACACCAGGATCAGAGAACGTACCCTCTCCAGCTCCTCCAGCCTTTTCTCCAAACTCCCAGGTGCTGCAGCTCCTCCATCTCTGCCATGACGGTTGTGTCGTTGTCTGCTGTTTCCACCCACCTCCTCCTCAGACCCCGGCCCTGCAGAGCTGTCGAAAACACGCACAAAAACATAACTACAATACCCAATACAACCTGAACATTCAAGGATTTTACTTCAGCATGAAAAAGAAAGTTCGTCCAATTTGGTGCCCATTTCCCGTATTCAAAGTGTCCAACACTGTATTCACAGTGAGGCTTTTTGAAGGTATGAATCATACCCGCATTATAACACTTCAATGGGATGACACATCTATCATCAAAAGAGCAGGTGGGAATATCTTCGGCGTGTTTGCCCTTTCAATTAGGCATGCATTATTAACAGCCCTCCGCCTTTTATTCCATTAATGGAGAAAAGGCTGTCGAGGTTTTGCAACTTCAGTGCAAAAAGGATTCTGATTATGAAACAATTTACATATTACAACTTCAAATAGGCTCAAGAATGGCAGCTGCGACTTGTGCATCACTCTTCTTAAGCTGGCAGGAGAGAAAAGGGTTTTGTATGCAGCTCGAGCAGAACATTAACCTTATCTCCTCTTCACCTTCTCGCTGCTTGGAGACGGATTCTGGGGCGGCCGGGGAAGAATATTCATGTGCAGTTTATTTTTTTACTGACCTTATTTCAATAATTATTGACGTGGAAACTTGGAATGAGTTGCTTCGACTACAACTCCCACTCCCCGTTAGGAGGAAATTGTGCCAGGTTTATAAAATCAGCCTGGGAATCAAATTATTCTGTGTACGTCTGTAGGCTTCACTGAAATGTCTGAAGGGGACTGTCTGCATATTTCTACAGCTGAAACACACAGGAGACATGCTGGAAAGACAAAGGACAAATATAATTCCTTTGTACCATCTGCACTCTTTTCAGGATCTGCCAAGTATGATGTTTCCATTATCAGAATACTTTACAAAGTACTTTTAACTCTAAGAACGGGGAGGCAGTAGTAAGCAACAGTCGCTTTTATTAAATAGTTGACTATAGAGACGGATAAGAGACGTGAGGTGAAAGAGACGGGTCCCTCAGCTAGACTCAAACCGTGAATGCTGTGGTTATACTGTTAGCGTCCTAAAAGGCGGGTTCATTAGTTTAGTTTTTTCCAAATAGTGTTCCTTTTGTATTCAAATCCAAACACATAGATTTTGTTCGAAGTACAATATGTTTTAGCCTCAAGATGCTTTTTCCCAAGCTCTTCTAAAATCGTTTTGTGACCATATTTTGAAGAGATGCTGGAGCTGTGGAGAAGCAAATATTGGATCTGACTCATAGACTGTAATGCCGCCTGTTGTCTCCGTCTCCACCACCCGTCACTTACAACACGACAGCTACTTTTGCACTATTTCGGCTTCAGATTATATATAAATATATATTTTTTAAATTATCTATTTTTCTATTATCATCGTAATTACTCATGTAACATGTGTATTTCTAATATTTATACTTTGTAACATGTCATGCAATTCCCAGCTGTGCAAGATTAGACCACTTACTGTGGAATAATATTTACTGGCTATATAAGTAAATACATCACACACCATGTGTGTATTTCAGCTATTCTGTGCAACTATAAATCATTTACATACAGCATCTGTATCAGTCAAAGGTGTACATAGAGTTTAGATTTCATATCATTTTATTTTATCTAATTTGTTTTTTTGTAACATTCTACGCTTTTTTTGAACTCAAATCCCTTTCTACTCTTTCTGATAGATGACGTCATGGTAGCTACTTCCATTATTTATACAGTCCATGGTATAAATCTACATACTGTGTATTTTGCATGTGGTTGTGTGTATTGAATTGTGACCTCCATACTGTGATAGTTCAGCATAAAAACACCAACTGTTACAGCCCTCATAAATAGCGTGACTTTATGGGGGATAAAGACAAACTATAGACATGAGCCACGTGATGCAAACATCGACATTCTTCTTTTTGCTTTTAATGCTGCTGAGCCTTTTCTCATTCACAAACAGATGCAATATTTTTTCAATACATTCAGTTTTACAAAACCAATGGCTTATTTTTGTATTCATTCTTACAGAGAGCCAAAACATTGCAACGGCCATCGCTTTTGATCAAGAGCGAGTCCTTGAAACGCTCTCCTCGGTGCTCCCCTACGACAAGATAAAGTGCATTTTATTTGTCTCTCTCATTGCAGGCTCTTCAAGGCTACTCTGCTTTATATCAGCATGAGCACACTTGCAAAATTCACAAACACGCGTATACATGACAAAGCGTGACCATGATTACATCCACTCGCCCTAATGACGAAAAAGGGCCAAACACAAAACAAAAACTTGCCTTGCGTGTCTGCATCCATGCATGTTTCAAGAGACATTTCCCTGCTCACACACACACACACACACACACAAACAGGTACTTTAGGGTGCTCAGCAGGTGTTGAAGCTAAGCCTAAACATCCATGGCCTCGATACTAAATATCACACCGCAGCCCATTAGCACCCTGCAGCGGGAGGTCTGGGGGAGAGAGAGGCTGAGCCAATCACACACTCTCGGGAGCCTCAGCAGGTGGGAAGGAGAAAGCACAGACAGGAGAGCCTTTAACAGCAGCAGCCACAGGTATAACAACGCCTCGCACAAACTCAAGTGTCAATGTGTCAAAACGACACTGGAAACCGCAACACACAGTACTCAAACATCTGATTAATGCCTTGCCCCAAAACATGCCATTCCCCCAAATAGCAAGTAAATAAAAAGACATTCAGAGCTGTTGGAGCTGGTACTTTAATCAACAACACCTCCCTGTTTATTTACATGAAATAAACATAATTTAAGGGTGAGGGCTATCTAACATAGCTGATTAATGTGTCCTTCATCTCAGTGGCTGCTAAGATTTGAATTTTCCCCCTTAACTAGCCAAGATAAGCCACAGCACATAAGTAGTTTTTATATGACAGGTAAGGAAGCTTAAAATTCCCAAAACACAGTCAATATTAAATCATAGATATTTGAATGAAATTTAGATGTGGTATCCTCAGCCTTGAAATCCACTGGCTATCGATCTGATGACGATTTAGCCTCCAGTGTAGCCAGCTAACATCCAGGTAATAGATAATGGACATCTGGACTAAGACTAAGACTTCCTGTAAATTGAGATGCAAGAATGGAGTCAGAAAGTCCCTCCAGGATTTTGCATGCTTTTTGGGCGATTGTTGCAGCCAAAAACACCTTGTTTCTTTTACCAAAAAATTGCTATGCATTTTTGCAATCATTTAGGCAAGGAAGTGGAAATCAAAGGCAGCTTGTTCCTGTGAGAATCAAATGCACTGTTTTGAGTTTATAATTTATACTACATCAACTTTCTACAACGCTCACACAAGATGCAAAACCGTTTACCCCTGCTTTCTTGCAGAACATCAATAACGTTGCACAGATCTTGTATTCTAACAATGCAAGATCAGAAAAAAATCATAAAATCTTACTTCCCATGTCCAAGCATTTGTAAGACTTTTGAAAGATTTATTTAAGACGTTTTAATACCACTTTATGCATTATTTGTAAATCAATTGATTCAGTAGTCTGTTAAGACTTTTTAAGCACCCACATGAATCCTGGTTTGTAGAGATAATTATATCCCGTTGGATTATGGAACATCATGTGTCAGGGCTGCATGAAAACAGAGTTTTTAACATTTCAAGAGAAGTTTTTTTTTTTGAGAGCAAGGACAAACAGTGCAGAGCAGTGGCTTTACTCCAGAGAGAAAAAAGATAAAGTGACTGCGACAGGAGAGGGTGGACAGAACGAGAGTAAATTAGAGGGAGACACGTATCTATAAAGTTTCTCTATCAGCCATCTTGTGCTGCCCGCCCGCCTGGCCCACCTGCCGGGTTATCCGTTGCAGAACTGCAGAGCGTCCAAGTGTAGCCGGGCCAGCTGATGAGAGCAGCGACCATAATTACATGGCCAGATTGAATGTCAGCTGGTGAACTTGGCTGTTGAGGTTGGCCACAACTTCACAATTTGGTTGCAAATAAAGCAGAATAAATACACACTGAGTGGACACACAGATGTGCACAAAGGACTTTAGCACTTGCAAAGTTGATTGTGTGTTTCAGGCTGCATTGTGAGGATTAAGCTAATTTAAAAGGTACCTCCGCAATTCAGAGATTTGACTATTATATAATAGATATTGTAGTTTAATTGAAGCAAATAGAAGACATAGATATATTTTTGACCACAATTTCGTGCTCTCTGTCAAAAGTTGTACAGTAAATTGTAAGAAATAAAAGGAAAAAAAAACATCTGCCCAGAAGGTGTCCAAACATCAATCTTTTCAGATGTTGTTTGGAGTGAAAAAGTTTGAAAACCTCTTATCAAATGCAGTCTTGCAAAGCAATTTTGACTGAAACGAACCACACATCTTAGTCTCCAAACCTTTCAAAGCGAAAGATTTACTTTCAACACACTCTGCCAGCTACGGCAGAAAAGTGACGGTCTGAACAAAGTGTCCAAGGCCCAGATGGTGTCCTGTCAACTACCGTTCAAAACAGTCATCAACAGCCATCTTTCCTGAGCCACAAAAGCATGAAAAGAGCAGCACTGATGGGGGGAAAAAAATTCAATAGTGACGCACCCAGGAAAAGGCCCTCTGACCATTTCAGAGAGAATCTGCTCTCGTAATTAATGACTCAAACTGCTGTTTCTCATCCCGGCCTCTGTTCCTTTTCTTGACACATTGCTAGTGATGCCGAGGCAGATAAACTCCACTCTCAGTGTCAGGATAATAAAATGAGTCTCACCTCTTATGGCGGCCGCTCCCAGATCTCGGGGTTTCCTGAAACAAAAAGGAGAAGACACCTTCAGTCCAAAACAATTACTCAACAGGTTTAAAGGTTTTTTCTTTTTTTTTTTTTAAGAGTAGTGTTCTTAACAAAACAATGTAGGATTTAATGGCATCTAGTGGAGAGGACTGAGAGGATTCCTTCAGTATTCATTGTACAGGAGATTTACGGGGAGTTGAATTATCCACAGAGGTGTCTTCTCTCCAAGACAAACGGAGCAGGTGATTAAAACTGGTAAAAATACTGAATAAAGCAATTTAACCCTACAAATCAGTGTTTCTCTTGCCCTCTTTCAACAGAGATCAAACTACAGGGTTGCTAAAAAGTCTGTTCTGTATGCTGCCTTCGCATATTTACACAGAACCAAACAACTGGGGCATCATGCCGCCCCAGTGTGTGATTTTAGATAGCATGGTGGCATCACGGAGGCAAGAGGCATGACGTTCATCACGACAGCATCGACCTCTAGTGTGACATATAATATGAGCGTCAGCAGCGCTTTCTAAACATCACAATGGCATAACATGACAATAACAATCATTTACCGTCTCTGTTTTATGGCGATTTATTTTTGTCCCCAGTTTGGACCATAAGGCGCTCCTTGACTTTAATGTTTTCCAAATTTGCGGATATTTACAACTACTTAAAACATGTTGTTAAAACAGCCATGGTCCTGTCCTGCTGGCTGTACAGGCGGCATAACTACGCGATATTCCCTGTTTGAACAGGTGGTATAAAAGGGGCTTCGAATTATCCACAAAGGTCTCATTTTCTACAGTAAACCAGTAAAAACACAAAATAAACCAGTTTCATGATAAAAAATAGAGTTTTTCCAATGCTGCTCATCTAACTATAGCTTCTAGCTATGGTGGTGGACGCCAAAACGCAAACAGCCTTATCTAGAGCCAATGTCTGCTTTGTTCGTTCTGGGCTACTGTGCATCGCCAGGCAACATAGCAGTCTCCATGGAGGAGGACCCATTTTCTATGTTCATATAACCTGCTCATTCAAAGGTATTAAAAACACAACAATTCTTATTTTTAGGTGATTATACTGTAAGGAAAACATACTTATCATTTTCTAACAAATTTCTGACAATATATCCCCCTTATTTCATACACACTGGACTTTTAAGTTTGTAATTTTTGCTGTAATTTCAGAGAAGCAGTGGATAATGAGATTTTAGGTTCATTTGTTATGTTCATCTGCCTCTGGTGGTTCACCAAAAAGGGGAAGAAAACACAAAACTCCATCTACAGAACAAGAGAAATGTATCAGGAGCAGCGTTTATAGAAAGCCTCCAGGTCGTGTTGGGTGAATCGCAGCTGCTGAGCTGATAAATAGATGAGCTTTGTTGCATTTAATAGTTCAACAGGAGCCTGATAGCCCCAAGTTCTGGAAGGCAATCTTGTTTTGCAACATGGGGGGTGCGTGTTTATCTTCTTTTCCCATTACTCTATGATCTAAAGGTTGTTTAGACCTATACAGCAGTGATGCTCCAATAAAATCGCCTCCGGCGAAATCTCTCTGGAAAAATGAAGTGTGTGAGATGAATACGCATCTCCTCTTTCCTAAGGTCTTGTGCAGTGAAGGGTCCCAGGTTTGATTGAGGAGCCTCGACTCTGCTACGATCTATCAGTCAGGACTTGGCTTTAGCAGGGTGAGGGGGAAACGTTGTGCTGACTCTTAGCATGCACCAGCCTCTCTGTCTCGCTGACATATCATCCATTACCCGTGGATGAAATCTCGGCCCTCATCTCTTCCCTGGCTCAAGCCGGGATAGATTTACGGAGATGGAGGACAGTGAGAGGGCAGTCTGCAGCAGCAGCAGCAGCAGGTCACTAAATAATTCCTCATCTGCGCACAAGACCTGGTCCAAGAAACACCTGGATTTAAGAGCGCTTTGATGAAATTTGTTTTAGAAACTGACATTTTCTAGGATTTGGTGTAATCCAACAGCTGCCAGAGCTGGACTTGAAAAGCCCGTTTTATAGCTGTTCAATCTTTTCCACAAACTCCACACGTGTTGTACTCTAATGTCAGCCTTGGCCTAAAACCATTTAGGGCAGCAACTAAAGATTATTTTTATTGTTGATCACTTTTTCCCCATTAATTGATTAGTTGATAAAGTGTCAGAAATGGTAAAAAAAAAAAAAAAAGCGTTGTCTTCCAAAGATGACGGCCTAAAGGAGTCCTGCCTGTCTGTAACATTAATCTGCATGGTTAACTTCACAAGTTAACACAATTATTTGTGTCTGAAAAGTTTTAAGTTTTTCTTAAAGTCCCAGATTGAACCTGAGAAAGGTCAACATGCAACTACACAGATACACTTGCAGCCTACCCTGCCAACTGTATTTGATCAGCAATGGAAATCTGGTGCCAAGCAACCAGAAGCACAGAAAATAAACAGGGTTATGCATGTCATTTTTTTTTTGTTGTCATTGATGTTATTGTTTGTATTGTATTGCAAAATATATTTTTTAAGCCGGGTTTCCGGGTTTAAATAGGTGGGAGTAAGTCACATGTGCACGTCTAAAGAAAGTCTCAAGTCTTAACCTTCAAGTTTCAAGCAAGTCCAAAGTTACTGAGGTGACAAACAAGTCAAGTCTCTGCTATATGTCAAGCAAGTCACAGGTCAAGTCCTATGAAATCCTGACGCTCTGGTCTAGCTAATGTTTAACCAAAATTACAGTTTGTTGTTACAGTTTGTTTGTGTGAAAAGTGCTATACGATTAAAGTCTGATTAATTGATAAGGAGGTACAAAAATAGTCATATAAAGATACAACAGAAAAAAAGAAAAAGTAGGGCCTTATATAGAACATTTTTAGCTGAGCTGTGATAGTTTTCAAAGCAGCTGTACATCTCTAGCCAAGCCTCCTGTCAGTACACATCGCAGTGTAGAAATAAAAAATGCTGTCTATATGTAAATGTGTGTTTACTCTCTTGCCTCTACAGTCCAGTGTAACTTGACTGAACCGACAGGATTCTTTCAATATACAATTGGCAAGGAAACTCAGTCCGCTGGTTTCCAACAGGAACCTGCCAAAGTAGGAAACAATTGTTTGCTTTCACATTTCCGCAGAAATGTTAATACATCTGTTTTTATCAGATATAGCATGAGCAAGTTTCAAATTCAAAGTCTGTTGGCCGACTGATAGGGGTCAGTGGACTGAATTGATTATTTTCTGAGGTGAAGGAGGGTTGAAATGTGAGTCAAAACAACAGTATGAGGGAAGGTCACAGCACTCAGCAGACGTGCCAATCCTCATTTACACACAGTCAAAACAAAATCCACGAATCATTCTTATATGACACTGAGTAATAGATTGTGCAGCTAAAGCAGAGAGGTTTTAACTCCTGCATCTTCTGGCTGGCACGAAATTTGTTAACTTTTTGAAGTGCTACAAATGAAATAATAGAGTTAGGAAACGCATTTCTACAACCACAGGAAGAGACCATTTAAACATAGTGCCATATATCAGCCGAGATGTCTGCCTTCTCTCTGATACAATGGAACTAGATGGTACTCGTCTTGTGGAGCTCAAAGCGCCAAAAAAAACAAAAACAAAACAACATTTTTCATCTAAAATTGCAATAATATCGTACTGTGACATCAGTATCCTGAAGATATAGTATCATGGGGCCTCTGGTGATTCCCACTCATAATTTATATCAAATAATATATATAATAGGGGTGTAGCGATACATCTATTGTATAGATGCATCAATTTATACTCCTGCGATCACACTACATGGACGGGTAAACGGCAAATCCTCCTTACGGGTATATATAAATATGGGTATTTATTTCACACACATTGAATAGAGGCCTTGCACTGAACGTTTGTGTAGTTCAGTGTATCATGCTTTCCAAGTGTTTTACGTGTATCATATCATATCGCTCTTTATGATTCCATATCATTCTTGCATTGCATCCACAATCATGTATCATAACGCACATCATATCATTGTTAAAACGTATTGTTACACCCCTATATATATATGTATAATGTATAGAACAAGTAATCAAGTATAGCAGTATGTGAGACAAACAATTACATTACAGCATTACATATGGTGACATTAAGAACATTTCATTTTGTGTTTAGTATTTGAAAAGTTGTAAAAGTCTTGTTTTTAACCAACAAAAGAGACAAACTAATATCAGAGCTAAACTACGCAGCATCAAACAACTTTTAATTGTGTGCAGCGTGCATCAGTCTCTCTATTACTCAGGGACTCTGGGTATAAACTGATCATTAACATCCCTCTGTGGCTGATATGCAGCCGACAAACGTATTTGTTTACAGAAAACATCGCAGACTTCATTTGCCACATTACCACTGCAGCTTTTGGCAGTGCTCCACAGTGTGCACCTCCTGTCTGGGATATGAATCTGCGAGACAAGGTCAGCATAATTCATGTACGACTCCTCCACTGCACACAATACAAGCCAGCGTGCAACTTTATTTATCATGCTTGAGCTGCGCTGACAGCTCCCATAAGCCCGGCTGCAGAGCTACTCAGAATACAGAGAGACAAATATCAACAATAAAACAAGTACTTTATCACCAAACTCGAGTAGATTACTACCCAATGTGCATTTCTGTGTGTAGGGAACACTTCATGCCTCTTTGAATGAGATAAAAATCAAATGCCTTGCTCGGACATTTAAGGCTTGATATGATCTATGTCGACAGCTCATTAAATTCAAATATCACTAAAGGAATGCCGTCTTCCTCCATTAAAAAGGTGATTTCTGGCTTTCCATCCAGCTGCCTAAGAGTGCAGCACTCAAAATATTCATCTGTACAAAGCTGATAAAGATCACAATTTTACTGGAGGCATTCAATAAATTCAAAACAGAGGGGAAGATGCTCTTTAAATAAGTATGCAAGATTGGCATTTAGAAGAAACAGACAGGCCAAATACACAAACCAGCAAAACTAGGCTATGGGAAGATCCTTTATATATATATTTGTTATCGAACATCTGAATCATTTTACATTTGCTGCAATTTATCTGTGACGTCTACATCGTGCCTGCAGTGATGCACAGCTATAGTAGAGATGCTTTGCAATTTTCTCACACACCACTTTAATTTAGATGCAAACGTCAGCTAGCTGTCTTTGATGCCAGCTGTAGAAATAGATGTCAAAATGCCAACCTAGAACATAAATCGAAGGCTTTAGATGAAAACCTGCAAACTGTACAGTCAACAGCTGCAGAAAATCATGTTACCCTTTTTGCCCTGTGTGTGAGCCGTACAGCTTTTGCATGTGTGTGAGTCAAAGGTATTTTTGCCCGAGGTTCTTAGATGAGCTTTTCTTGAATGCAATATCTGTACTAGAAAAAAAATCCAGGCTGTTTTACCCTTTGAAACCAGAGCTAATTGGCTTGATTTCCTTCAAAAATGTGGGAAGAAGGCAATGAGCAATAAAAGAAGCAGTGACCCAAAAATTAGCAAGATACTATTTGAAAAGTACAAGAAAACTACCTGAAAATGAATTTTTAACAAGGACATGAGAAAAAAGGGAAAACAACCTGGAAGAAGTGCTTAAAAATAGTTTTGTAACATAAGAAATGACAAATTATCAAGACATTATTACAAAGTACAAGAAAATTACCAGATTTTTTTTTTCAAAAAGAGGAAACAAAATAAAAAGAAAGTTAAAATAGGAAAAGGAAAATGACCTGAAAAAAGTTTTTAAAAAATAATGTTGTAACATAAGAAATGACCCCCAAATTAGCAACACAATATTAAAAAGACAATAACCTCAAAATTAGCTGTTGTTTTTTTCCAAAGGGAAACAAAAGAAAAACACAGAAAAAGAAAAAAAAAGGCCAGTGAAAAAAGTGCCTAAAAAGTTATAAATTTGTTACATAATTTTATATATATAAGTATGATCAAGTGTTTTACAGGGTATTCAGTATATCAGCAGCCTGTTTTACACTGCCTCTTCATGGTGGGAAGGTTGTGCGAAAATGTCGACTTGTTGTTCAGTATAAAAGGTCAAGTCATCAATGGAGGTAGTAAAAAACAACGAATTGACTCCAGGGTAAAAGGGACAACCGGAGGGATAAGAGGATGTTACCTGTTAGCCACAACTTATCCATGATGATATATTTTTTCCAATCTTATTATTAGTAGAACTCCTAAAATACATTTCATGTGAAAACTGTTTCTTTGAGCCAGTTGAAGGCACATGAGCACGTGATTTGGAGGGTACTATCTCGGCCTCATTTTGATCCAGAAAAAAACTGAAATGATATCAGAATAAAGTGCTACAGTGTTTCTGGTTTGCTGTGAAAATTTAGTCCACTTTCTCAGCAACCAGCTAAAGTGTTTTTGCAGGTATCAATCCTGTCAAAGATAAATGTTGGTGCGGTTTAGTTGGCTTATATAATAATAATCCTTAAAATCTTGAATCAACAGAGGTGTGAGTGTGATCAAATATTATTTCAGGCATCGAGAGGAAATTTACTTTGCTGCTGCTGGTTGGAAACGCTGCGTGATGGTTGGTAAACGTTTACCTGCTGTTCAGACAAGATGCTCTGCATCAGCACCAATTTTTGGACTGAAGGTGCTAATTAAAAATGCAAATGAGGCTTTTTAACAAGTGCTAGATAAAGATTTTTAGCAGCGTGTGTTTTCAATGTGAGACAGAAGTGGAAAAAAAAAAACCTGAGCCGCTGTGCTGTGGACCTGGCGCCACATTAAATGCAGATGATCCTGAGGAATGTTCCATATGGTTCTGACTGCTGGATCACTGGAACAGGTTTTCTTGTCGGACTCAAATACCAGAGGGAGGTAAGGCCTGATAACCAGGACCACATGGCTGCAGAGGGCCTCTCTGACATATCAGATACATGTGTCCTGTCACACGGAGAACAAACGTGTGTGTCCACGCAGACACACACACACAGTCAGAGAACACACACCATCTCTGTACGCAGTTTTAAATGGAACATAGGTCCTCACACTTAGAAATAAAGCTGCTTATATGGGATTCTTCGGCATAGCCCCACAGGAGAACGCTTTTTGGTTTCTGGTAAAACCTTTTATAAAGGCAAGACCTGAAACCCTCTCACAGGGTTCTACCTAGAACCCAACATAAAGGGTTAAACCTGAAAAACTATCGGTGAAAGGGTCACCCAGAACCTCCCATGAGAAGTTCTACAGAAATCAACCTATGTTGTAAAGGTTTGACTTAGAACCCACTATAGAGGTTTTAAGTCAGAGCCTTTACACCTTCTAAGGGTGCTAGCAAGAACCCACCTAGGGAATACTTTGGAGAATCCTTTTATCCGCACTCTTCTTCTCAAAGAACCCTGAAAGGACATTTTCTTCAACAAAGGGTTTTCTGAGTGAAAAGGGTTTGTAATGGAAGCCTTAGTCTTACAAAGAACCCTACAAGAACACTTTCCTCAAAAAAGTCAAAAGTCTTTGAATCAAAAGGGTTCTCAATAGAATCTGTAATCTAACAATGAACCCTAGATGGACTTTCCTACCCCCAAAAGGGATCTTTGGATAAGAAATGGTCCTTAATGGAACCCTTGGTCTTACCAAGAACCCTAACTGAACACTGTCTTCAAAAAAATGGTACTTTGGATGAAAGGGGTTCTTTATGTAACCCTATGTCTTAAAAAGAACCTTTGAAGAATGTTTTCTTCAGAAAAGGGTTCTTTAAATGAAAAGGGTTCTCAATGGAGCCCTTAATCTTACAAAAAAAACCCTGAAGACACCTTCCTTCAAAAAATGTTTTTTGCAAAGAAAAGGTTCTTAATGAAACCCTTAGCCTTACAAAGGACCCTAGAAAAAGGCTTTCTTATGCTAACGCTAGAATGACAGTGTTTTCAAAAAAGGGGTTCTTTGGATGACAGTGGTTCTTAATGGAGCCCTATGTCTTAAAAAGAACCTTTGAAGACTGTTTTCTTCAGAAAAGGGTTCTTTAAATGAAAAGGGTTCTTAATGGAGCCCTTAATCTTACAAAAAACCTGAAGACACCTTCCTTCAAAAAATGTTTTTTTGCAAAGAAAAGGTTCTTAATGAAACCCTTAGCCTTACAAAGGACCCTAGAAAAAGGCTTTCTTATGCAGAACGCTAGAATGACAGTGTTTTCAAAAAAGGGGTTCTTTGGATGACAGTGGTTCTTAATGGAGCCCTATGTCTTAAAAAGAACCTTTGAAGACTGTTTTCTTCAGAAAAGGGTTCTTTAAATGAAAAGGGTTCTCAATGGAGCCCTTAATCTTACAAAAAAAACCCTGAAGACACCTTCCTTCAAAAAATGTTTTTTTGCAAAGAAAAGGTTCTTAATGAAACCCTTAGCCTTACAAAGGACCCTAGAAAAAGGCTTTCTTATGCAGAACGCTAGAATGACAGTGTTTTCAAAAAAGGGGTTCTTTGGATGACAGTGGTTCTTAATGGAGCCCTCAGTCTTAGAAAGAACCCTAGCAGATCAGTGTCTTCAAATTGGGGTTCTTTGGGTTGAACAGGTTTTTAATGGTTCTTAATTGAACCTTTAGCCTTAAAAAGGACCCTGGAAGAAGACTTTCTTCCAAAAAGAAGTTAATTGGATGGAAGGGGTTATGAAAAGGAACCCTCAGTTGTACAAATAACCATCCCTCAAAGAAAAAGACTTCTTCAAAAGCAGTGTTTCTGTATAGAACCTGGTTCCTTGAAGAGGAACCATTTTGGAACCCTTATTTCTGAGAGTTCAGAGAGAGATGGAAAAAGGACATCATTACAGAATTTGAAACATCTGATAAAATATTTCATACCCAGGATCCGTCGTGGAGTTTCCATTATGTCTGAGCAGAGAACACAGAAGAGTTACCGCTTGTTTTGGTTGGGAGATGCTCTGAGACCCAGAGAGACTGTTAACAGCCCTGCAGCTCCTCAACCCAGCCTCATTTTTAAAAACTTTTTGTCCAGATATCTTGATACCAGCTAAGAGGCCCAACTGGACATTGTATATCATAACGGCCCTGGCACGGCAATTGCTTGTCTCCTGTTGATAAATGGGTCCCGAGAGAAGGAGCGGCACATTTTTGGGATGCTCCATCTTTACAGATGTCTCACTGACAGCTCCACTGACCACACTGGACCTTTCGGGCTCTTTATTTCTCCCAGTCTGCCTCTTTATGAGTGACAGTGAGACATCTAATGGTTAGTTTCTGCATCACAACATCTGGTCTGCGTTAGACTTAATGTGACGGTGAGAATAGATTCAGCAGGCATGAATGGACAGTTTCTGTTTCAACTGATTGAGTGAGAATCCCTCGCTATAAATGGACGGACCGTGGGGAAGCTGCAGAATTTAGATCATTCTGGATTGCTTGTTTATGCTGCCTTATGTAAACAGTCGAATCCTTTGCTTTGTATTTTCTATTCAGGCCACCTCTCAGCAGGTGTTGTCACAATCTTCCTGTTAGTGTGATGTTTGTGTACATATTTCATACACAAACCCTCGCTTCTCGTAAACAGCCTCAGACGGTTACAGCCCAAAACAAAATAAGCCCGCTGATGCGTAACAGTCGATCCATCTGGAACGCAACTCCTAACTACATCCACAAGAGTTGTCACTCAGTGGCAGCCATTTGATTTGTTTTTTGTTTTTTTATTTCTTTCAAATAGTAATTTTCATGTAAATCAGATGATGTTTTACAGAAACATAAACAGAGTGCAGGTTTCAGTTTCTGTTACACAGCTGGATGCTTTTCATATCCTGCGTGCGCTCAGTTTCTTATTGAAAATCACAGTGTATTTGAAGTGAGTTTGGAATCATAAACACCGCACTGCTGAATATGAGCCGCTGTTCTCGAGGAAAATGAAAAGACTCAAATTACCAGCGTGTCATTTCTGATTTGGTTTCCTTTTTTTCTAATTGATTTATGTCCTCACTCTACACACGCCTCCTGGACTTATTTGGAGGAAGAGCAGACTGTCTCTGCATGGGTTCACGTTTATCAAATAAACACGGCATCGCTCGCCAAGATTAAAAGATTGACTCTGTCGACGTCGTCCGTCACTGATTCACACTGTTAAGAACCAGACGCCTTAAACATGAAGGAGATCCAAACCCCGGCTTTCAAATGACGTTTAATGAATGTGGCTCTTAACCCTTTGAAACCTGGATCAACGCAAGTTTTATGTGTTGTGTTCGGACGCCTTTCACAAGCATTTAAAACTTCAAAACCTGGAAAACTGGTTTGAATTGTTTTGAAAACATGGAACAAAGGCAATGAGCAACTTGGCAAAAAATATCCTGCAAACTGTGAGAAATTAATAAAAGGTGAGAATAAAACATAATGCCAAAAATTCATGAGAAAAGAGGTTTTTTTACAGCTCTTGTACCCAATTTTCATGGTTTTATTTAAGTTATTTAAATTACTTAACCTACTTTAAAAATCCCTGTCGCCAACTAGCTGCATATGCCAATAGACCAAACCAGCACATTCGGGCACTTCACAAAATATCAAGGCTGCATCTCCTTTTTGGAAGATTAAAAAAATGCTCATCCAATACATGATTGGATTTTAAATACAAGGTATTTTTATTTTCAACATGTTTGGGAAATGTTATCACTTAAATGATAGCCAAAAAAATGGATATTTATTCCCAAAGTCTATGTCAATTCCAAAGCATTTCCAGGCCTGGAACACAATATATCAAATTTCCAGGAATTTCATGACCATGGGAACCCGTGTCTTTATCGTGACATGACCTGCTGTGTATGATCTATCAGCTTTAGGGATGAGAGAGCGACACTGTCAGAATCCAAAGGCCCAGACCTGTGAGTAACTATCTCCCCAAGCAGCTTTAACAGCATTTTAGGGTATTTCTTCTTTACTTTTAGCTGATTTCACAGTGATGATGAAATGTCGAGACACCTTTGGGTTTTGCATCAGTGCTGCTTTTCACACAAACTCAGCCTCTGAGCTCTCAGGGCGTCTCCCTGAGCAACAGTGCCTCTGTTTGGCAGCACGAATGTATCGATCTATACAGTATTCTTCTGGATTAAACAGGGCTCCTGCAGTTTAAGGCGAAGTAGATTTAAGACTTTTTATGTATTTTTAATGCTACTTGGATTTGTGTTTAAGACCAATTTTCTAATAACCAAAAATGAAGAAGGACAATTTTAATTTATTTTTAATTTTTTTTAAAAAATTGATTACGGCATAAAACATGACAACATGACATTGCAAAGAAAAAGCTAGATGCTAGATAAAACGGTCCTTTATAGAGTGGAAGACATGGAAGACAATGAACATATTATGTTAGAGTTATTATCTTTTTAGTTTATCAATAGAAAGGGGAAATATTTCTGGTATTTCTGTCCAGTTTTTTGGGAGATTTTTTGTTTTTCACTCTGCATGTGAGATTCCACCATTTGAATTCCCATCATGACGAGTTTAAGAAAAGGAATCTATTATATTATTCAACAACAAATACATGGTGCAGATCATTTTGAGATTTTACAATGCAACATCAGAAAAGAAAACTATTCATAAAATCTTACTTCCCATTTCTGAGCTTTTTTAAGACTTTTGAAAGATCAATTTAATAACAATTAAGGCCTTATTTTTTGATTAATGAATTCAGTGCCTTTTTTTTAAGGATCCTCAGGAACCCTGTTAAAGTGTGGGGGAAAAGTAGAACATCATATGTGTATATTGCAGACAACAGAGACTAGAATACACAGGCACCACTGCAGGTTGCATCTTGGACGATGAATTATTAGTATTTTGGCTATTAATGACCTCTCTATAAACTCTTTGCTCACATTGAACCTTCATTTTATTGAGGTGGATGCTCAAATCTCTCAGACACACATCTCAAAACCAAATAAAACCCAAACTACCCGCACACTCTGATACCAATAGGAATAAGAAACAATAATGAGTGTGCGGCTAACCTCTCTGTCCTCCTGTCATGTCATTTCTTACCATTAAGTGGCCCGTGGCAGGGTCAGCTATCATGGCCTCGTTCTGGAAAGTGTTGGCCTGCACCAGCTCCTCCTCCTCCCTCCTCTCCTTCTCCCCCGCATCGTCATCGTCCAGCTCATCCAGGCTCTGAGAGAAGAGGAAGAAGAGAATGATAGATGAAGATTAGATCAGCCTCGGGTGGAGCGAGTACAGTCACGGAGATGTTGTTCTTACATGTGCACAATAAATCAGGCTACGGGAAGAAACTTGATTAGGGCAAGGAGAAAACAGAGAGCAAGTTTTTGACACATTTCTCTAATCAAAACAAATGCTGTACTTGCAGCCTATGCATATGCATGTGAGAGCCGCTGTAGGACTCGCGCATTTGCCAGCAATCATTTGTGAAATGAGAGGCAGCCACGAATTTCTGTGCTAGAAAATTGCTTTTGTGAAACAGGCCCACGGTTACTCTGAAACCTGGGTTTACATGCAGCTTGTGAATAATCTAATTTCTTCACTAACCAGGCAACATTTCTGAGCCATAGCTCGTTTATTCTAAGTATATATTTGAGATACTTATTGTTATTTTTGTCGGAGAGAAGTTTTTCCTTGTTGCGGGAAATATCACAAACTACTATTTTTTATTCCGGTGTCATTTTCAGATTGCAAACTTGTTGGCCGTCATGTAAAGTGTATGTGGACTGAGGGTCTCTGACTGTTGATTCTAATCTCCAACTTTAAGAGGCAGCCAGATGTTTTGATATAGTTTAGTTGCTTTTAAACATAGACCTCTATGACTTCAGAAAAACAATGTTTCCTTCACAAATTCAACTTAACAGAGTGAGTACTTGAATGGTATGAATGGTTATTTTGGGGGATGTAGTATTATTTTAATCCTACCACAAATTCTACCCCAGCTATACTAAATGCTGTTGAAAACTTGATAGAAAACATGGCCAAGAAACCAGCAACAGAAATTGTGCTTTGCTAATCAGGTTTCTGTAATCCCTAATGGCTTTAAGCAATAAAGCTTCTTGTTTACATGAACTACAGAAATCACGTCCCTGAAGAAAGTCAACAGTGACTCGGTCACTTGAGTGCACGTTGACGCACTGACGGATGCACGGTGACAAGCGAGGTCATTCCCACCATAACAGCGATGTTGACCTCTGGCTCAGCACAGCCATGGTCAAATATTAATCCTCTTAAGACATGATCACATTCACTTCCAGGAATCCCTGAGGAGCTGCAGCTCAAACACTACAAAACACTAGCTGGACTCTCTGGTCAGGCAACAGGAAGACAGCCTGTTTGAGGGCCTTTCACCTCCTGGGGACAGTCAGAGGGGATTTTTGACCAGTGGAATGTCGCTTGAAAACACAATAAAAGACATGTACAAACACACAGAAAGCAAACATCCCTTGGACAGACGAGCGGGGAGTTAGCTTTCATTATTTAGGCAGAGCTTTTTCACACTGCCTGGGAAAACCTCCAACTTTACTCCTTGTAATCTGAGCTTTATTATGAAATATGTGCTCAGCCTCGGCTTCCTATTTGCATTGCTTTACAGTGAACTGTGCGGCAGAGGTAGCGGGTTCATCTGTCGGGAGCGGCGAAGATTCATTACGTAAACAGGGCTCAGCATTAGGATGGATGGTTGGATCGTGACGAGAGACAGAGATCGGAGCCAAACTCCCAGAGGGTCACAATGCAAACCAGTCTTTCCTGTTTCATGCTGCAGGGCGAACAAAAGGTGCCCGCTCAAAAGGCCCTTTAGTGGTAAAAATAGACTTACAAGGTTAACAAGGAATGCCGTCATTTGCAAGGCCTTTCCTGCCAAATCGTTTATCAGTTGTCCTTGGGGAAAATGCCAGCGCCTTTTCTTTTTAACGCTCACTGTGAGTCTAGCTGTCTTCTCAACAACTCTCTCCGTCTCTAACATGCATGTGGGGTGAACACAATAACAGGAACATGTCCTGCAAAAAATGTATATATGTCAGATTTTAATTTTAATAGTTTGTGCCCTTGCACTATTTTCTTGTGTCAAATTACAGTTGTCAACTTGACAGGGCAGTGTATCAAGATTAAGATGTGGAAAATAGATGAAGAGGTTTTGAAGATTAAAAACTGAAATTAAACAGAAGTTCGTCTGTGTCAACACAAAGTGAATTGCGTGCTGACTAACCACTCTGCTATGCACAAACTTGCCTGAAATGTGGAATTGGGAATCTCAGAGTTTATTTTGGATAGAGATGCAGCCCGTTTTTGCCCTCTAGTATTCCAAATTGCTGCATTTCTTCTCCTCCAAATAAAGGGAAAGGGGGATCTGCGTGCAACCATATAAGGGATGTTTTTGCCCCTGAATTTATAAAAATGAGTCTGTGTATTTTTCTGGCAAATGTCTTACCTTGGACCGTGGACACATGCAGTGAAGGTGTGGAGGGATGTATTAGCGCTGCGCTGACTGATGCACTGACTCTGAATGTTTGGATGAATGTGTTCACATTTAAACATTGCAAAGGGTCCAAAACTAAGAGTTATTAAAAATAGGATATTTTTAGCACGAATAATGTCAAGATTTACAGCACAGTTCTTTAATATGACCGTCAGTGTTTACAGATTTGGGGCTTTTAACAGATTGTTCTCCTGAAGTTTGTAAATGAAAGCACAGTTTGTACTAGCCAACAGATTATTTACATATTCTGAGAGAACACATTGTTTTAATGAAACAAATGATGTTATGGAGTGTATGTTTAATCTTTATAGGAATACTTTCGCACCAGTGTGACACATGAAAATCTGGATCAGCATCAATTTAGAAAAAAGTGCTTACACAGTGCTTCGGGCCGCCGAAAATTAAAACATCTGCCGCTACAAATAGATTTTTGGAGTCGGGCTGTTTATTAGGAGTGCTATTTGAACACATGCATATACCCTTATTTATAGTGCACATGGGGCAGAAACGGAGCAGAAGTCAGTCAGATTTCACGTATCAAGTATTATACTCGAAGAGATGAAGTCAATATACAATCATCTATGAGTAATTCCCCCCAATGAGCCATAATTTAGGTAAATCCTGTAAATTGCAGCCTAAAGTTGATGCACATAATAACTTCATCTACATGGATTCATGTTGTCAAGTCAAAGAGATTAACAAGATGAGCGTGAGCTGAAAAGAAGCAGCCAGATTTCCAGAATTATCTCTGCTTCCTGTTTACAGCAGTACTGGGAGTCAGGGCCTCACAAGAGTGTTTACTTTAGTTAAACAAGTAAAACGCGTATCCTGGTGCGCTGCAGCCTCCAGACTCACGTCCGTCACTCTGCACATGAAGAATTAAAGAAGCTACATCTGGAGTGGAGCTTCACGGTCTATTGGAATGTCTGTTGTGGTTGGAAACTCTCTCTTCAGGGAGGAAAATGATCAGTCATCTATTATAAAAGCCCCCGGCTGCAAAATATCTGAATGCATCTGATTCTTTGTCTGCACATCAGCAGGCAGCGTGCTTCAGTTCCCACTCTGACATTTGCCTTTTAAGTGACTGTCAAAGTGATGTAGTCTTGTGGTTAATTTGAGTGAGCCGAGTACATTGTCTGGCAGTACACCTACAGATTTAGACATAAAAAGGTAAGAAATGATGGACCGCTAAAGGCTGATGTCATCAAAATGTAAACTCAGAGGGGGGTGTACTAAAGAATTCAGCTTCTATGTGAACATTTGAGACATGAACATGAAATAATAACCGAGCTGTAAAAGAAGCATTAAGTAACAGCTGATGTTCCACAGGATTATTTTAACTAAAATAAACTCAGACAAGGTTAATAAAGTACATAGAGTTCATAAAAGCAATGAAGGTGTTCAATTTGCAATAATCTTACCGATATTTTACAAGCTAAGGTCAACTAAATGAGACACAGAGATCTTACATAATCCACTCAGTATATCTATGACACATTTTATTAAGCTAGAGGTGATGACTCAGCCCTTGAACATCCTTCTCCCTGCACATTATCTTTATAGCCAGTGTGTCACTTAACGTGCAAATGTAAAAGCTCAAAATGTAACATGCTGTGCATCATGGGCATTCTGGTCTACTGGCAGTGGGAAAGGAGTCTATAACTTATTTTTGGCATTTTTTTCAGCATTTGAAATATAAAATGTAAGTAATCTTCTCCCTTTTAGCAATGCACATCTAACAGAGACATCTCTTCTGCAAATCTTCTGCTCACTGTGATTGCTGCACTTCGTCATCATTATACTAAAGAAGTATTTCACTACTGGAAAGAGGGCCTTTTAATAAAGCTGAGCCGCCTCTCTGGTAGAAAGACACGAATTTTTTTCAAATTGGTGCTACGTGACCAGAGAAAACAGAGAAAAGGATGCTTTTATGGGGCTGTGTTAACCCCCCTCAACTATAAAACCAAGTTTTAGTGCCTAACTGATATAGGAGACCAATAACAACATCAGTACTTGAGAATATTATTAATATTGCTGCAGCAATTTTATGCACACATCAAAAAAACAAATTCAGCCCTTTTGTGGGTCATTTTCTTGTTTGTTCTGTTTAGCACTTTCTCTATTTTGTTCTTATTCTCAGGTGATTTTTTAATTTTTATTTTAACTAATTTCTTGCTTATTTTTTGGCCCGTGTCTTGACTTTTCTCCATAATTTTAAAAGAAATTAAACATTTCCTCAGGTTTCAAAGGGTTAAACATCAACATAACATTAAAGTAATATAATCATTGTGAATGCAGACTATTTATTTATTGAAATCTGTACAACTGTCTTCTCAGAAATAAAAGTTTGGAGTCTGCAGGAAACCTCAATATTTTGTACTTAAAAGGAAAATGAGTCAAATATACATACAAGTGTTTCCAATGATACATTTAATATCAGTTTTTTTTGGTTTGAAACTTCTTTTTGCAAACCTACATGCACACAAACCCTTATATGACAATATTTCTGCCTGATATCGACATGTATCGCTCAGCTCTAGTTTATGACTTTTTGCCAAGCCTGACGTCTCTGAGTAGGGGGCTGAGCGGGGGCTGTGTGGTTTTCTGTGGAGGTCTGTGGTGTTGGAGTGTAAAGAAGTCCCATTAATATAGAGTAAACCCCCTCCCGCACATGCACAAACACACCCACAGCCAGGCTCTTTACGAGCCCAGGCACAAACCGCTGCTCCATTCCAGCCTACTGTGGAGGTTATAGCCCGGAGAACAAGTTTGGCAAACTTTAAGTGCACGAAGTGCTGCTTCCCACACATGTATTAGAGCTTTATATCAGACAGTCAAAGATCTCTGACTGGCCCTGCTGAGTCTGACCGTCCTGCCCTCGAGCCTCAGCTCCGTCTGACACATCCAGAGGAATGCTGATGCAGCTATCTCTGGGTCAACAATCACAGCCGGACCCCTGTTGTTTGTTTGTCAAAGGCTCTTTTTTTACCACACCCCCCGTGTAAAGCAAACTCATTTTGAGGTCTGGCTGAGTGCTGATTAAATTATTATAGTCTCACTTGGAGTGAAAATGAGGGTCAAGTAGACTTCACGTCCAAAGCTAAAAAGTGCAAGGCTTTCACTTGCTAAACACAGGATTTTAAAGAAAGCAACCCCGGGGCTTTGTGGCCAATAAAAGCTTTGATTCTTGGGAATGTCTTGTACGCTGTTTGACTCGACTGTCCCCAGACAACCCTCCCACAAAAGGCCCTGTTCTGCAATTTTTGGAGACTTAAATCAAATAAAGAGGCATCAGATTTTGGAAAAAGTGAATGAGACTAAACCGGCTGTGGTGGTAAATCCTCAATGGAATGGTGGAAAAGTTTGACAATGCGAAGCCTTAGTTTTTGCTATAAAAAGTGGTGTTTTTAATCTGCTTTAATGTATTTTAAGTATTTTCTTTCTTTCATGACTCTTCTTCCTCAGTTCTGTGTAAGTCAGTGACATAATTATGCTGCCATCTTGGCCTCAACTGGAGATTTTGATCTCAAGAAGGCAAACTGGTTTACTCTTTAAAAAACAGACATTGTGTGATTATTGTTTGCATGACACTGTTTAGTCAGATCTAAAATAAAGACAATAATAGCAAGAACAGCAACAGAAAGCAAAGGTTTCTTTTTTTCTCCATCATCTCATCATGACCTTACGATATCATACTTACATGCTATGTAATGTGGAATTTCGCTGTGATTACACCATACACATTTTTTTTAGGTTACACTGTACCTTACTGCTGACATTGCATTTATTTATTTATTTTTGATAGATCACAGACAGATCACCTTTTTTTTATTTGAGACTGTCAAATGATGTCTCACTCCCGCTCAGAGTCGGTGTACTCCTCCTGGACCTAACACCGGCCTTGGCAGTGTGTAGTGTCACATTAATCAGCCAGCAGCTCGGGGGTAGATGTCCTCACTCTGATCTGTGCCATACCTGAGCGCAGCGCTGTGCCTGTCTGTGCTGATGTCTGAACTGACTGGCGGTCTTTATTAAAAGACAGTGGCCATCAGTGTGCCAGTGTCCCTATTCACTAATAGATCATCTTAATGAAGTCAATGTGCTGTGGCAAGTGACAGGTGATTAAAACACACAAGTCATTAGTCCTGTGGTATAGGAGTGGGCTTCTGGTGGAGGTGCCCTTTGCTTGTTTAGAGATAAATCTGAGGGCTAAGTGGACAGAGCACTGGCAGTGTGACAAGAGAGGCAGCATGAAGGGTTCATATTGGATCTTAAAGGGACCTATAATGAACACCTGTATTCACCCTCTGTTTGAGGGACTCTGTTTTAGTGCCTGTCTCTAGATAATTTCATGTGTGAAAGGTAGACAGGGGCGGTATCACAGTAGTATAGTATACGAGGGTATTTAGAAATCCTTATGGTGTGATTTTAAATACCGTCAGAAATACAGATCCTCATCTTTATATTAACTTCATACCGGAGAGGCTGCATCGAGCGCATCGTGCCCTGAAGGCTACGCCCACGTCACACTGCTTGCGTGAGTGTAATCACGGTGGCAGCATTTGTTGCTGCAGAGCTGCATATTGTTGTAACTACTGTATTTATGTATTTCCATGCTAGCTACTGCATCGTCAATAAATCAATCAATTTTGCAATAAAAGTCCTAGTGTCAACAACTGAAGGGTTTTTGTCAACAGAAATGTTATCCAGGGGCTTTTATTTTGAAACAGAAACAGGAAAGTTTGAGTAAACAGATAAATTTGTATTTCCTCGTGTCTGTGACAGATAAAGACACTAAAACTGTAGTAAAAGGTGGTACAGAGTTAATATAAACATCAAAAGACCATTTTACTGTCTATTTTTTTTGCTGAAAAACAAACGGTCATGCAGGAAAAATTGGCGAGACTCTGTTTCTCTTGATGTGCTGCAGTTGGGTAGCGCTGTTAACGCCGTCAATGTGGCTGCTCTAACATGATAACATGGACACCAAAATAAAAAACAACAGGATTTAGCGATGCAGAAGAGGTGTATGGTTGTCTTTCTCTGTTTAAAAAGAAAAATGGGTGTAAGAATATTTACTTAATTATTATTAACTAATTTTGTTGACATCTCGTGACTGTAATGTGCATCGCGTATTGAGTAGACTGAGAATAGACAGACACCTGCGCCGCACACTCATACCATTATATAAAATCCAATATTCCAGCTAAGTATGACGGTATCAAAAAATAGATGCAGCCCAAGTCTAGGTCTTTGTCAAGTCATAAACAAGCTTTAGTCTTTGTTCAAACTTCATAATGTTGCCCCTCATCAATATTCTCCAATGGCATCTTTGTAGCCGCCGCTGCCTCAGAATGTAGTTTCAAGTACTTCCAAAACTAAATAGCTACAGTGGCAACATGTATAAAGAAGAAATATCAACTGTCATTCTTGTAATCCCCACAAAAAGCTGCTGTATGACCAACAGGGCTCTTCACTATGAATTATAAGTGTATAAGAGGCCAGTGAAAGACCTTAAATAACCCTCTTCCCTGCTTTAAACAAGCTTACTGCAGCTCCACGCTGCGCCTCTGACTCTCAGCAGACCCTAATAATCCTGCGACTGTGACCCCTCGGCATGCGCAAACTGACAGGCTTTAGCAGTAGTTTACCAAGCTTTTATCCACACCTCTAGCACTCTCTGAGCTTTACCTAGCTGAATGTTAATCCAATGAATCACCACATCAATCTGGAAAACAGCAGCATTTTGCCCGTCAACCTCAGGTGCAAAACAATCATTATCAATTCAAACCAGGATCCAGCTGTGGATGAGTCCTTAAGTACTTATTGAGGGTGTTAAAAATCAAGAGGCAGGTGGAATTAAGTTGCATGTCAGCGACACTTAATGAGTCAAATGGTAAAATGAAGAGTTACATGACAGGAATTGTAAAAGTGTAAAACATCGCTAATGGATGACATTGGCTGATTATGTTTAATGCTGCAAAATTATTCAAGATCATGGAAAATTGTGTAATTGCATGGCTTTGCCTGGGATCCCTGATAAATATTTAGCTAGTTGCTGATTTTATGCAGAACAGATTGGTTTTACAGATCTGCAGAGAAAATGCCAAATCAGTTAGGCTTTAAAAATGACTTAAAACACCATTTCTGCCTCTCAAGATAAAAACAACCACCTCCATTCCTGCCAGAATTAGAGATTTTAAAACACATTATAAAGTGGTCCATGAGCCTAAATCTTAGTTATGCACCCACTGCACATAACTGAGGTAAAAATTTACAAAATAAAGATCTAAATGAGGCCAATTTACCAGTGTGTGAGTGCATGTTAGTCATTTGCTTCTGGATCATAAAACCTGAAAAATGTGTGTCTGTATTCTGTTTCCTGCAGGTATAAACAATGTCATCCCAGGAAATTGAGAGCAGCCTCCCCTGTCATGTTGTGCTGGAGGTCGTTATCTTTTTGTGTATTTGCTCAACCCTCCTTCTCATAAACACTACTAACCTGCTCCTGAATGGAGGAGATGCAGCTTGGAGTTACAGCCCCATTAGCAAGTCAGCCTTTTTTTTGACTGCTCGAAAGACACAAACTGACATTGGCTGGTCCTTTTCACTGACACAGACCAGCACAGAGGTTAAGGCTTTGATACCTGGGCAAATTGGCTTGATTTATTTCAGAAACATGGTAAGGAGGCAATAAGCAACTAAAGAAGAAATGACCCAAAAACTAGCAAGAAATTAGTAAAAAGTACAAGAAAATTACCTGAATTAACTTCTTAAAAAATATAATAATTTTGTTAAAATATTTCTAAATATATAATTATGATTATTAGATATATATTTTTATGGACACATTTATCTAGCTTATTTAATAAAATATTGTCTAACTCTACTAATTTTTTTGCAATTTTTGGGACATTTCTTGTGAAGTTGCTTATGGCCTTTTCTCCAGTGTTTTGGTTAGAAAATCAATCATCATTTTCTCAGGGTTCAAAGGTTACTTGTGAGGGGGTTTGAATGCAGCACAAAAAAAACCCCTCAATCTGAGTTTCAGAGGGTTAAGAAGAAATTATTATTAGTAAAAAAGTACAAAGAACTCACCTGATAATTATTACAATCAGACAGCGCTTAAACATTGATAATAATCATATTAAATCATTTTTAATAGATGGAAACAGGGTGATGTTAACGTCCTGATTTGCCCACAAATAAGCATCCCTATTATGCCGTGTTTAAAAAATTTTGATTTATTTTCCTGGTGTTCCTGCTATCCAAAGGTTTGAATTACTTACTGTAAGTTAAGTAAAAAAAAAAAAGTAAAAACAAAAAATCTATTAGCCGACAGCTGAAACATGAGTTGTGTAATCCATCACAGTGAACTTCAGGTCTGCATTAACTTTGCAGACTTTCTAAAATGAGCTGCACTTAAACTACCATGGAACAACGATATAACACTGCCAAAAATTAACATAGACTTGATTTTTGTTGTAATGAATTACACAAGAGTCGGCCAATAGAATCTGGAGACTTTACTGAGCAGTGATGGATGTAAAACAATGGCTGCCAGGGACATGATGCATATTTAATATTTGTCACAAAAATGTAAAAGGGTACATAATTTAAAACTTTCTTGCAAAAATGTGGGGTCAAAAAGTCAACAACAAATTAGTAAAAAAGTTACAAGAAGATTTCCTGCACAAATAAGCACAAAAAAGGAGAAATGACCCAAAAAAGTGCTGAAATTGAGAAAAATATATATTTTTTTTCTGTAACATAATTTTAAATTTATAATAAATATAATAATTATAAGTATATTTTTCTGATCATTTTTTCTACTTTTTCTTTAATTTTCTCTTAAAAGAAAAATAAAATAAAAATAAAATAAAATTCAGGTCTTTTTGAAAGAAATCAGAACAAATTGCTCAGATTTTATAGGGTTAAACAGCTATTGTAAGGCATCTAAACGCAGCACAAGAAAACTACTGTCAACCCAGGTCTCAAAGGGTCAATCCTGACAAATTAAAGAGACATTTAGGAGAAAAATAAATAAATAACTGTAGTTGTTTAAATACAACAGTTAGTGAATACTGCATCTATATGGAACACTCAAAGAATGTGGTTGTTATCTGCAGAGTAACACAAATGTTCAGCCATCCTGACACTCATCCTCTTAATACATGACACTGAGTAATAACTGCTCTCTCCCTCGGTGAGGACAGGAGCTTTGGGTCGTCCTGAGAGAGGTGAGATAGTTTTAACATCTGTGTGTCCCGACCACAGAGCAGGACGGCTGTAACTCAAGCCAGAAAGAGACGGCGGGGGCAGGCTGGTGGTGACTGCTGCTAGAGTCTTTATCCCGGCAGCCTCTCCTGAGCCCTGCGTCCCGGTAATGAATCCTGTTCCTGCAAACCAGCAGTAATAACGGGGTGCCTGCTGTGTGCCGTACGGAGGCCGCGGGGGGAAGTGGTTCTGTGTTTTGTCTAACCCCTAATCTTGTTTTTGCCCCGGTGCTGGCATGCGCACTTCTTCTTCCTTCCTGTCCTAATGCTTTTTTGAAAAGCAACGGCACAAAGGATAAAATCACCAGTTCTACCGAGCTGCTGCACAGCGGTGGTGTGACAACACTTTTACTTTACATATGTTTGCACTGGCAGAACAAAACCACAGACTGCCTGTCCAATTACAGGTAGGATTTAGAAAGACACACAAACAGCTAAAAATCATACAAAGAGGAGAGCCTGCACCGACACTTACATATTGACCACATGCAACTCTGTATTGTGTTTATCGTGAAGATGCTCCTTACATGTGACTGCCCTTAGGAATGTAAACTACTAAAACGAAGACAGACATTTAATACTGTCATACAGAAGTTAACACCTTCCATGCTATGTACTTAGGATCAAATAAACCTATCTTTAGTCTCTATAAAATGGTAGCTGTTGCAAAGTGTTACAGGAACTGTTGCAAAAACCGAGCAGCTCACAGTGAACACAAAGAAAACAATGTGACCAATGAATCTCAGGACAAACTTTATTCTTATTTATTTCTGGACCCCATCTGATTCTCACTGTATCTAATTTCATGCAGTAAGCATTTTGAATATCTTTCCTATGGTGTTCTTCCCCCGTTCATTTTTTAAAATAATCTTTTTTATTGGTTTAATTACTTTCTGGGGTTCCAGGTGTGTGGATGGCGTGTGAGGATAAGGTGGTGTTTTGCTTTTCTGTTTTACTTCACCACTAAGACGGTGGGGAGGAAAAAAAACAAAATACTGGAAAATATATTTATACTTTGTATTTGATATTTCTACAATACGGGTTCCAAATTTAAATAAAAGTTAAAAAAAAAAAATTACATACATGAACTGACCTGTGATCTGATGTTTGGATAATTTTAAATGGCGAGCCTCGACCATCGTAAATTCTGTATGAGCCCACAGAGGACTCACATGAGCGCATGTACTGTACATCTGACTATATGCATGTTTGCATGTGTGTCAGCGATGGATAGGAAGGACATCATGTACCTCAGAGTTAATAACTGCTTATCTCACAGGATTTTATCAGCAGACTACAATGTGACCCCTGACCCATTCCTCCTTGGAATGTCTGGTATCTCCTCACGTGCAGCGCCGATCCTCGCCCTGGCTCACAGCACGATGCCAAATGGGTTGTTCAACATCTGGTACCCCAGAGCATTCTTCTATTTTACCCCACAAAGCCTCCTGAGTGTGTTGGCCGTGGTCTTCCTCTCAACCTGGCATGGACTGAACTCGTCCATTTGGCAGAGGAGACACAAGCCCAGCCTTAAGACGGAGAGGTATTGTGTGAGTGGTCGCTCCTCGTGATGGACACAAAGAGCAGAGACTTCTTTGGCCACTGTGGAGCTCTAACACTTGAGGAGCAGAAATCTGTCCTGCTTCTCTGTTGATTGGGTTTATCTCATGAGAACGACAGCTAAGTACCATTCAGTGCCTTTCTGCCGGGCCGTTGTGTTTTTTTGGCTGCAGGCGCTGGGTGTTCTTGGCCGAGGGCTTGCGCTCATTCAGAGCTCCAACAACTCTGGGACTATTCAGGTTTCATAGACCTATCAAAAGAACCACAGACAGGCTGGGCTCGGAGGAAAGCCAGGTCCACAGCATCCAGGAAGCTGGGAAAGTGGCAGCATTAACCACAGTGTGAATGGCTTTCACACACTGCCGGATTGCTTGATGATAAAACTGCCCAACATCCTCCAACATGTAGAAAGTTACCTTTATGAAAAGCAAAATAATCGCCAATCCTCAGCACTGTGTTACAGTGCAATTCATAATCATGTTCAAGGCTCAACAGGAAGTTTCAGAGCTAAAAACTGGCAAAAGGCATCAGCTGTTGGTTTTAAACCTGAAGCAATAATGGTCCAGTATAATTACGCAGCATATTCAAGTGTTCAATTTTTTTTTTAATCAAGAAAGGCTTGACATGAGCCATTAAATTAAGTAACTTTTAACGTTTCAAAGGTTTGCTCTATTTCTGTCTCGGACACAAACAGTTAAACCAATTCCAGCCTGTTAAAGTTTGGTCGAGCAACAAATTGAATTACAACAAATTGAAGGGATTCTGTTCACAGAAACTGTAGTGAAAAGTGTTGGGATGTTGGTCTTGGTAAACTGATATTCTGGATACATGGTTTGTACTGCACTTATTCCTTTTTTATACTTATACATTTTTATTTTTATATATACTTATTCCTTCGGTTTTATCTTGTGCTGCTGCTTAACTTGGCTGGGACTCCCTTAAAAAAAAGCGATTTTTGATCTCAGTGTGATCTAAAGGTAAAACAAGATAAAATAAATAAAAATATATCAGTATTCCTGTGGGTTATTCAGTATTGTTTGTGTCTAGGTCACAATTTAAGCTTTCATTTTCATCTCGTAGTTCATTAGCTTGCCAATTCTGATGGAAAAAATAATAATATGACAGCTTCCCTCTCATTTACAACAGTGGAAGGTTACCCAGACAAGAAAATGCTCGAGTGATTTTAATCTGGTTGTCCAGGGGAACTAGGTCGATTTTAATTCTAGATACTTTGGGTGTCTCGACATGTTAGGTATTGTGTCAGCTTCTCAGCTGGAGCCTGTTCCCAATTATCTGAAATTGCATAGAATAGTTTCCTTTCCAATTACCGATTCCTGACATTGATGCATGAACTCACTGAGCTTCTGTAGATAATCCTTTGTGTAAGTTATTTTTTGGTGATTACATTGGTATTAATTGTGTTGGTTTTGTTAGTATGATGCTGTCCGGTCACATCAAGGACTACAATGTTAATAAGCATTGAACTTGACATTTTTTTAAGTTCCTGTACTTTCTTCTTGTAAGGTCAACTACACTGAACTGAAATGATTTCAAACCGGGTGGAAGTGAAGTATTTCCTGCAGCTGCTGTAAGAATGCAGTCCTTTTGATGACCCCAATTATCGCATTGTGCACCAGAACCAGCTCATGTTTGCATGTCAAACTCAAGAATGTAAAACAACGAAAAATCACAGTGCTTTGTGGCAATGTAGAGTTTTTACCAAAAAATACATACAGAGCCAGAAGATGCTTACAACATGCCTGTGTGGACTAACAGAGACTCTTCTGCACAGCACGCAAGACTATAACTGATACGGCCCGTACCTGCTGAGTGGCTGATTATAAGGACAGCTGTTGAGAGAACAAGAGGTGGAAAGTCAGCCTCGCCCTCAGTGTGTGTGTGTGTGTGTGTGTGTGTGTGTGTGTGTGTGTGTGTGTGTGTGTGTGTGTGTGTGTGTGTGTGTGTGTGTGTGTGTGTGTGTGCGTGCGCGCTCTGGAGAGCAGTAGCAGCCTGAGGGCACCTGATGGCAGTGCTTAACCATCCTGTTTTCCAGCCAGCACCTGAACAACACACCTGGCAATAAAAGGTTTGCGGTTGTGTCACATCTCCTGGAAAACACAGGTGCTGCCATCACGGAAGAAAGATTAAAAACTGTCCTGGAAAACATCTGTCTGTGTGTGTCAGAGTATGATTTTTGCGTCAACATGATCTCGGAATATCTTATTTTTGTTGCTTTTTTAATCTGTGCTCTTTACTTTTATAACAATTATTGTCCCCTCCTATGTAACAATCCAGGAAACTGCTTTTTTCATTAAGTAATGCGACACGAACTAGCAGTGGTCTCTTCAAGGATTGATTTGGAAAGAATTTAAAGTCACAGCTTACCCCCAAATAAATAATACATATATTTGCTCTTTCCTTTAGCAATATTGGTTAGTCTAGACTGCTTTGGTGTCAGTTGCTGAGTGCCGGAGATATCAGCTGGAAAGATGTCTGCCATCTCTCCAATATAATGAAATTAAATGGCATTTGGTTTGTGGTGTTCAAAGCACCAAAACAGATTTGAAAAACTCAACAGCAATGCCTCTTTCCAGAAATCATGACCTGGTTACTCCAAATAATCCACAGTAGTTTCAGGTAGAAACTACTTTCTTACTACTGAACTAGATCCGCAAATTGTATCACCGCATGCAAGGACACGTGCATCCACTCATAGCCGAGAGGCTCGTCACAGGGCGAGATGTAAACATTAATGGCGTTGTCCTCGGCTGAGCTGTAACGTTAGCTAGCTCAGTGGTGCTGGGTGAGCTAGTAAAAGATGGATGCTTCCTTCCTCTCCCCGCTCTGTCCTTCCTTCCTTTAGCAACTCACAACAAAACACTCTAGATCAATAAATAGCACTACAGGAAAGAGGAAAATATGCATTTTTGGGGGTGATGGGTCCACTTAGACAATCAGACACTATGGGTTGTTAAAAATCAGTCAGCTTTACAAGCAAAATGACCCTTTTCCCATGGAGAGCAGCAGATAACCACTAAGATAACCACTTTTATGCAGATCTTCTTCTGCAGTCTTCTGATAGGCTAAAATGCCACACTGAATAAAACCCAAGAACTACATTTATTAAGCAGTAAAATGGAAAATATGATCAGATGGAGAGATAAGTGTCTTTAAGTTTGTATTTTTCTTCTTATGTCTATTAAAAGGATCATTTCTAAGCTTGTCTGTGTTATTTTTCAGTCTAAACTCGATATTAAAGCAGACTTTTGGATACAGGAAACGTCTGGCACCAATTCAAAACAAATTTGCAGATAAAAACATTCCTATAGGAGGCACATACTTGAGTCAGAAGGGAATGCTGTCTCTTTTAAAACAGAGGCCCGACAAATTTAGCATTCAATCAAATACCATGCAAAAACACTGCCGTCTGCACAAGATGCCAGAGCGCTTGGGTATTGTAGTTTGCTCAGAGCCTTGATCCAGTCATTAGTGAAGAATGGCTCGGAAAGCAAAGATTTCCTCCAGAGATTGTTTCCTTTTTCTCGTCTTAAAAGGGTCTGGCCTGTTGGAGAGGAATTTCATAGCCTAAATCACAGCCCTAATTAAGGTTACAGTGTCTTGTAGAAACAAAACAAATACCACTGGCAAGCAGCGTACCCTGCAGCTTCGGTGCAGGTCACAATTCAATTATTTTAGACGATGCATCTCGCTGTGCAATGGCTGTCTCTTAAAAATCAAATTTAGCAATGGGATTAGGCTGCTTTACAGGAAATAAATTGTCTTCTTTGTCTTGTTAGCTCCAGTGTATTTACCATGACGTAAAAGGAAAAAGTTATTTTTTTCTCTTGCAGTCAAAGAATGGACATTTTCAAAGCTGTAATAGTTCTAAAAGGACAAATGCCACAAGCATACGGTGCTGTTCGTACACATAAAGAGACACACTGCAACAACTAGCCTGTCAATTTCCAATTTTCTCATAATTGTCACCATCTGGAACTCTTAGGCCCATTGTGAGGTCCCCTCCACTGAACAACAACCGAATCCATCTGTTCTAATTCATATTGTACCCTGTTATTTGTTTATAGACCTTTTATTGTGGCTGGAATCTCAGTTTAGCCCAATAAATCACAGGGCATGACATTTTCTTGGATTCCTGGAGGTTTTTGCTGCTATTATTGTACAATTACAGTCAAAACGACCACATCCAACAATTAAAAGTCCTTCTTCAATGTTCTCAGTATTTGCTCCGAGTTCAAAATTATGTTTGCACACCAAAATCTATCACTGTACTCCTTTAATTCCACAATCAAATTTATTGAGTATTTACAAACACAAAAAGGGGGTGCATGTCTGGTGTATTGGTTTTGGTCTGCTGCTACTTGCATGTGATAAAATGAAAAACCAGAACAGGAAATCATGCAAATATTCTGTGTTTACATATTTGTTTAGCCTAAGGATTGCATTGCCCGATTGTGCTGACATTCAGGCTACTGCTGAGCGGTTGAACTTTTTTGTTGGACAAAGCTGCATTGCTTTGCTGGAGACTTCTGTGTTGGGACTCCCAGTGTGCAAACAAAGGTATCTCATTGAAATGAATGAATGCACTGCCTTTTTATGCTGCAGTTCTACTGTTGGAACAAGCTCTTAGTTCATCACCAGCAGGTGTATCTCTAGCAGGATATGTGCCTTTAATGTTGCCTTACCCCCATGCAGTGGTGAGCAGAGTAAAACAAAAACGATACTCAAGTGAAAGTATTGTTACCTTATAATTATATTTACCGAGTAGAAGTAAAAGTACTCATGGTAAATGGACTTGCGCTTGTATAGTGCCTATCTAGTCCTCCAGCCACTCTAAGAGCTTTAACACTGCATGTCAAATCAACCCATTCACACACCGTACAATCTGCCAGCTGCTACTCAACATTCACGTGCAGTTCAATAGATGCAATTTGTTGAATCAATGTATTGTCTTCTGACAGGTCCTTAACAAGTAAAAAAAAATGTAAAGTGCATGTTAACTGTCTTAAAAATGCTATATCCAGGACCAGACAAATGTGTTGCATCGCAGCCTGAATGCTCCTCAAAAGGGAGGCTTGGACACAGTCTGCTTTGTGTGTGTTAGTGTCCAAAATATCAATCTCCTCTCCATTTGGTGGAAAGGAGACCATGCTCACAGACCATGCATCAAACCCAAGCCAAACCCAAAATATCACCTCACAGAAAATGAAGTAAAATGATGCCACATTTCAGGTGCCTCTTAATATCAGGTGCTTAGCTCCCATTTGTGCCTCATATTGCACAACAGCCTGCGTGGCTGAGCCCATATGTGGAATTCACAGTTGAGCCCAGTTATAGCCCATAGGAACAGCTCCTTCAAACAAACTGCAGACTGAGCACCATCTACCTACCGCACAGCGCAGCAGGAGAGCGTCCCCTGGGACTAGTGTGGCTATGATTGACACGGCGTAGAAAGAAAACAATGAGTGGAAAACACATGGATGCTTCTATTTTAAGCCCACGTCTGCCATCCTGCAATACCATTCCTTCTTTCCATTTCTATTCATGACGACTCCTGCTGAGAGACAGGCCAGGCCAGACATAAGAGGGGGAAGCCGGATGATAGACGACCAAAATATAAGGAGGGTGACACTCAGAATTCCTTATTCATGAATGGTTTGAGTGAAATAAGATGTTCTTTCAGCATCCAGGCTTGACAGCTGAACACATGTTGTGAGCCCTCAAGACAGGCAATAACGTCACTTCAACAACACATTCCCAGTCCATTTGTTACCAGTTAAGACTTAAGGTACATATTGTTTACACTGTGTTCCCTTTGTTCACCAAGCCAGTTACAGTGTTCCCATGGACTAATTTACCTTGATTGTAAAAGTGATGGTTCAACAAACACGAGAGGCTGGTGGCATGTGAGTAACATCTGACTTGAGCCAATCAAGTGTCTGTCAAAACAAAGGTCATGAGTTCAAGTCCTGCATGTGTAATTTGAATCTTTGCATATTCCACGATAACTTTTGACACTTTTCACATAGTAGTATGATTTGTGTCTGAATTAATAGACTTGAGATGCATCACAAATCTTAAACAAAACAAAAATTCACTACAAATGTAGTCATGTGAAGCACGTCATGTTTGTGAAAGTAGATTTATATACATCAAAGCAGCATCAGCATATAGTGATGACCACCATGAATAATTGAAAAGAACATCTTAAGTTTTGCTTTTTGTTAATTGAAAAATCAACAAGCATTGAAATGCTTGCACTGTGCTTGGACCCTGCTCATTGCTGCCTGTGGCTTTAATTGATTTCATGGACTTATTTGAGCGCTGGGTGTTACAGCAGGCTGGTGTCTAGCAGCAGCGCCAGGTTTAACCTGTGCAACAGCAGCAGCAGAAATTTTGCTGATCTAGTGGGGGATCGGGGCTATTCAGTCTCCGGAGGACACACTGTGATTCGAAGCTCTGGCTAATGTTAGCTACATAGATGTGAAGCCATGAGCCTTTGGCTGCAGTTAGCATAAAGCTAAACTATTAGCAACATTTTCTCTCCACCTCTGACACACTTTGTTGATACTGACACATTTACTGTCAGAATTGTCAGATTTAATACTCTCTTTTTGATAAGTATGTCTTATTTTGGGGTTTTTTTGCACTGTTGCTGGAATAGCAATTTTCTTTACAGGACCCTCCACCATTCAATCAGGTTTTCACCAAAGAGACGTGCACGTGCATCTGCATTTGTAGAACAACCGATAGGTCTCCCGTCACGGCCCAGAGTTTCTAAAACCAAAAACAGATCCAAGGTGAAGAAGTCTAGTTTTCTCTCAGATCACTTGAATTACGATATGCCAAAAGTTTATTATGGGATTTTTGCCTATGACGCCAAAATAAAACTGCCTACCTCAGCTTTAAAAGTATTTAAATGAGCCAACAGAATAAAGCAGCTTAAATCAGCTCCATCTCAATTAGCTACACCAATGCTGATGATTAATTACCATACTTTGGATACTTGTTTCACCTCCTCTTCGTTGTTAAAGGTGTTATGGACTCTTTTGAAAACCCTGCCACAAAGCCTGTTATGCTTCTGCATGACTAAGAAATTAGGTCTCTCGTACAACAATCCATCTTAACTAGGTTTATTTCTTAATCCCTTTCCTGATTAAGGAAACTGGGTTTCTTGTTTACACGAAAAATATAAGTACAGAGAGCCGACAATAACCAGATTACCTGAGTTCATCACTAAGTGGAGCAGTGGAATGAGATTTGATGGCTCAGTAACTAGCAATTACAGTCACAGGACTTTGGCAGTATTTTTAAGAGTAAGGATTAATTATTTGCAGGTGAAAGCTAAAAAAAGACATGACAAATAAGAACCACACTGTAAAATCTGCCAAGTTTATTTTACTTGAAAAAATATCGGACACCACTGCCTTGAAAAATTGTCTTTTGTTAAATGTAGGTGGGTATAACTAATAGTCTTAATTTATGTTTACTTTATATAAATTTTAAGTTTACTTAAAATTTACTTACATTTACTTAATTTTGAGAAGTTGCTGCAACTTAAAAATGACAAGTTTACTTGAAGCAATCTCTCTATGTTTTAGCAGCATCAGTAAACCATGTTTACTGATATTGTATTTTCTTAAACATGTTAACAAAACAGAAGTCACAGATCTCCTAACTTCATAATTGGAAAAATCCTCTTTGTGATGCTGAAGTCAGGTCAGACTAACTTAGCTGCTTAAGTTGCTAACACAAAGAGAACAGGTCATTTTAAAGTTGCAACAACTTCACAAAATTAAGTAAATCAAGTGAACAAATTTTCATTAAACCAAACAATTAGATATAAAATACACAAACTAAAATTTATGGTTACATTGACTTTCCTTTTTCAAGGCAATCGGTTGCCAAGATTATTGTAAGCAAGATAAACTTGTCGGATTTCACAGTGCAGGGAGACGGAGGCAGAAGCTTGTTTTTTTAAATATAAAAATTGGTAAAGGCCACAGTAGCGATGCTGCGTGAGAGTCTCTACCTCTGGAGGAAAGGATAATCAGTCTGAAAAAGGGCCCAGCAGTGAGCGGCGAGCCAGGTTCCAATATCAGAGGAATTTCAATGAACTGTGAGTTGATCCCCAGAGTCACGACAGCAGGACACTCATCAGGTTTCTGTGGGTTTGCATTGGCAGGTTACACCACATTCTCTCCAGAGTCGGCTCTTCTCGCCAGCAGAGATGAGTAGCAGACACTTAGGAAAATAACCATTTTTCCCCCCTGTACAGCTGCCGAACATGAAAATTACATCTGGTGGAACCATTACATTTGTGTGGCCGCTGACCACTCGGGCCAAACCAGACTTGCTATCCCATTGCAGATGTTCGTGTGAGTAGACTTACAGGGCTCCTACAGCTTAAAGCAAGTTACATTTATAGAGTTCATACAGATAGGCCAATGTCAAATTTGTTCAAGGAGTTAAGTACTTTTTCAAGCACTCGCCTTTGTTTTCAAGATAAAAATGTTTTTTCCACAACTATCTGATGCAAGAGAAACATACAAATAGATGAGCGAGTGCTAATCTAACAATTAATAAAAGCTTACTACCAATGTCCTGGTATTTTTAAGATTTATGAACAATTGATTTAAGACATTTTAATACAAATTAAAGCTTTATTTTGTGATGAATTAATCCAATGCCACAGGATCCAAACTTAGGAGATACTGTAGTGTTGACTTTGCACTGCATGGTGTGAGATTAATACAACGAGACAGGCCACCAGTCCCTGAACAGAACCAGTGTTCAATAAGTGAAGAGATATTATCTAAGGCCTCACAATAAACAGACTTAGACAGAAGTCTCATTTCACTGGCAGGTACAGTCTTATCTGACTTCGGCAGGCACATATCAAAACACAAGACAACAGAGATGCTGCAGAGATGAAAGTGAGTTACTTTCTGGTGCACTGGTGGGCTTGCTCTGCATGCCGTACCCTCAGGCTGAGGACAAATAAAGGATGTTTTGCCAAGATTGGTGCTTAACCAACTCCAGATATAAGCTCAAAATAAGAGTTTGCTCATCTTCTGTTTTGAGGCTCGGCTGTTATTTAGGGATGATGAAAGGGCTGATAAAGTGGCCCTGCGGCAGTTCATATGGTGCGAACTCCATAAAAATCTGTCTCAATTCCAAACTACATACTAATTAGTTATATATATTTAACTTACTTTCATGGTACTCTTTTCAAAGTTCTAATGATAGCGCTCCGGACTGTTTTTACATCATGTGTTGTCTGCTACCATTTACTTTATCCTCACTTAGTATCTCTTGTCTCTTTTCCTTCTGTGGGCCTCTCATGTTTATGTACAGTCTGTCATTTTTCCAGGTCTCTGTGGTACAGATGTGGTTTAGTGGTCCAGGTTCTGCCATTGCTTAGTGGCATCTGAAAGTTGCTCTGTGTCCTCTCTGAACCATAAGCGTGCAGTTTATTCAGCTAATATTATCCATTCGAAGTGTACCTAAAGTGCATAATAAAGTGCACCTAATATGCTCATTTTCAGGTTTAAATTTGTATTTTTTGTGTTTCCACTATAACATGTTTACACACTTTAATGCCCCAAAAAACACTTAATTTTCCTCATTCTGAAATGCCCTGTTTTAGCGCCTATATCTTTAAGCCCCCCACTCAAAAAAGCCCAGTCTGCTTCAACTGGTCAGGTTTTTCGGGTCTTCCCTATCTGTGCATCTCTGCACCATAACTGCAGCTGGGGAAAGACTGAAACAAAGGATGGTGGCACTTTCTGTGGTAAAAAATCACCAAAACAAGCCTCTGAAAACAACCAGACTCGTTCCAGCAGACATACCCATAATTGGGGAGAGATGAAAACATCAGCAACCAAGATTACATGTTTCCCTGATGTTAGCATGTAGCTGCATGTGGCAGTGTACTTGCAGCCGGGGAATGACTGTAACTCAGTACAGTGACACTTTCTACCATGAAAAATCAACAGTAAAAGCGTCTAAACAAAAGCATTCACAACCGGACATTTTCCAGTAGAAACATGATCTGAAATCCCAAAAAGCTTGATGTAGCAATCTGCTATGTAATGTAGCCTTGCTGTAGATGACCATTTAAAGAACTCCATCAAGGGCTGCGGTCGGCTCATAACCAAAGTAGAAAAAAACCCCTCAGAAACAGCATTCAGAATGGTCAAAAACCAGAGGTTTTCTGCTCACAAGGATGATTTTTACAAACGTTTTCCTCATTATTCAAAATTCCACAGTTCATTTGTGGATATCCAGCACTGTAGCAATATAAATATGACAGAAAAACATTTAAGTTTGCTGTATGTCAAACTTTGAGTTTTAGTTCTTGAGGGATTTTGATTCAAAAGTGAAATTTTGTGTTGAGTGAAGGGTATGCTGAGTCTCCAGACCAAACCTTTTCAGTCATTACGATAGTCTCTTTTTTGCACTGATTCATTATTTGATGGCTATGTTAGCACATTGGTACATTTCTTGTTTTACCTTTTATTACTCATTTTAACCTGAAGGCTGAAATAAAGATTCTGAAACGCAAATATTGCAATTCACGTATCAAACAGTCTTACTTTATTCAGTTGTGACTTTGAAAAGCTACTGCCAATTATGTGTTTTAGCTCTCTGAGATGTTCCTTAAGGTGTCACATGGTTACCTAAAATTCAATTGAATGTTTTTTCAGCTGTAGCTACTTCAGTTGTATAAAAATGTTGTGAATTTATTATGCACAGTGACATCTTAAGTAGTTTAATTTTTCTGACTCAATACCTGCTCAGAATTCCCATGAAGTCTGGAATTGGTATACAGCAAAAAAGCTTCCTGCCCAAAATAAACATGTGGCACAGGATTACTGGAAATGCTTCAACAATGAGTGGGGGGTTTGATAAAGGCAGAAGAAGCTGGATGGGGAAGCCTACAGTGTGTGTATGTGTGTGTGTGCGTGTACGTGTGCGTGTGTGTGAGTGTGTGGATGCAGCCTGTGATTATGTTACGTAATTTCCACTTGAGGTAACAATGGTTTGCCTCTTACTGCTGCATGCCTGTGGCCCTTTCTCTCTCTCTCTCTCTCTCCACACCGATTACATCCTTCCCGGCATTAATGGGGTCAAAACGGGCTCTTATCTTTTTGGGGCAGGGGTGTGTTTTTCCATGCAGGCTGACTTAGCACAAGCCCTCCTTCCTCATCCCTCTGGAGCAAGAACACACTGAGAGAACTTCAAGCTACCATCTGCTCTCCTTGGGGCAAACTTTGTGCAGCAATCAACACTGCAATTCCAACCATAAAACAGCGGTTAAATGGATTTCCCTGCGGACGATATGGAATTTGGACTGTAGAAACCGAAACAACCCTTGAGTCGTGGTTTAAGTCGACTACATATCCCAGCATGCTTGGTACAAAAACGAGCAGTAAATGTGGAGAATAACTTGCTACAGTTGTACATGAATTTCAAATAAATTGCTCTCTAATGGAGACTGCAACTAAACTGGTCACACAAGTTTTGAAGAGAGAGATCTGATAATGTGTGTTCACATGCAACAGAGCACGTAATCACAGTCAACACTGGCAGGACTTTTCCAGAATCACGCTGACGTCACTTATTGTTCTCTAAGTAAACGAACAAATGTTGACACAGGTCGTTCGTCTTTATGTTGATGTCCTTTTAGTAATTAATATTCATTTACTGCAGGCTTCATAAAGGCTTTGTTGTCAAACATTTAGCAAAGGACAAAGGGAAAGTGACTACGATGTACTTTCAGATGTTAACTGAGTAAAGGCAGAAGCTATTATTATAACATGCAAATCCAATTACTGGTGTTACATAAAAGCATTGCATCATGTTTTTTTTTGTATCATAAGTTTACTGTCTTTTTTGCTGTTTTATTGCAGGACATAGAGCCAAACCCAGCTGGGATTACATTTGGAACTTTGCTGCCCAAAGGTTTAATATTTTTAATATAAAAAAGTTGTCTTTGGAGTCTCCTTGTGTGCATTTGTGGTTGTTTTTTTTGTTATACCAACATGCTATTGTGTGTCTTGTACTTTGTGTCCCTGCATTTTATGTGGTTTCAATCTAAATTACATAATTATACTCTGTGAAAAGCGTTGTGTATTTACAGATGCTGTAAAATAACAGATTAAATTGGTCCTGTGGCATAAAGCCATAAAGTCAAGCTCTGCAGGGAAGTGGAAAGACAAACAGTTGTACTAACATATGAGTGCTACAGGACCTGTTAACCCTCCACTGCCCACCTCCGTGAGTGGACCCACTGCTGTAAACCAGCTGCCTATACCCTGGGAAGTAAATTCCTGCATACCTTAATTACAAAACAAATTGACTATTTTGATTCTGAGACCCTTGCAAATAAATTGGATGTAAAGTTTAGTTATTTATGGCATTAAGAGTGTCTATAAACTTATTTTATGTGTTTTAAAGTATTTTATCCTATTAGAAAAGCTGTATGGAAACTTTCCTCAATTGTGCATGAAAGATTTTACAATTGCTTGAGGTGGTGTTTGCCTTTGTTATGAAAGAGTTAATATGATAAATGGGCTATGGAAACGCCTTTGCGGTCTGTTCTTATACTTTGTTTAGAGGATTACAGCCATACATACAACGTAGCCTATGCATTTGCATAGTTTATTTGCTCCAAATCAGTTGATCAAGACACGACTATTGTTTATTTTTTCTTTGCTCAAAAGCTTTATAGGCATGGAAGGCATCACATTTTGTAAAGTTTAATTTGTGTACTCTTCAGTACATTGTACCGGAAAGAGTCTAATCTACTGATATATGCAGTATATCATATGTCCATGTGAATAAAAGGTGCATCAATAGTAAAATTCTGGGCCAACATGAATGTTTCCTTACTCACTACATCTTAGTAAGATGCATTTTTTTCTTTACAAATATAAGAACATCTGCCTCAGTTTATTTCTCTTTTCATCCAAGAAGAGACACAAAGCGTAACAGCTGCTTAAGACGATGTCATCAGAATTTAGTACTTTATGGTGTTTGCCTCAAGTAAAATTGAAGTATTAGATCGTATAAATGTGTGTTTTTGCGTGCACACATGCATGCAAACATACAGTTGATCAAGACATGCTACACTACATCAGACCCACGTCCTCTTGAACACTGAACTGTCAGTCTAAGGCTGATTCACATGATGCATCGTGACATAAATGAAGAACAAAGTACTTCATTTATCAGAGTAAACTTTAAACAAAACTTATTTGTTTAATTACTTGGGGATTACAGTGCTTTTAGTCACCTCAATGCATCAATCATGACTGAGTTAAATGTGAATCCTGAGTTAACCGACACTGTTCAGCTGTAATCTAACACATCCTGGTAACAGTCTGTTGAAAGCAGGACAGGGAACTGGACCCGGTGCAGCATGTGACACACAGCGCTTTGATCATCATGTGAGCGGCTCAGAGGCTGTCAGTTTGCTTTGACATGTGAAACAATCTGGGGTGTTTTGTGTTTTGATGGATGTTTTCTCCAACTCTGACATCTCCTCATCCAGCCGGCCCACTGACTGCCTTATTTCAGAGGCGAAGGCTGTTTGGTAGAGAGAAACCATAAAAATGGGCAAACTAAGAGAAAGAAAAAGAGGAACTGGTACTTTGATAACAATAGTAATTGGTTGTTTGACCGATATGAGTCCTTGAGTTGTTGCCTTGCATAAAGTAGCTGTTATGGAAGCCCTTCAATTATGAATCTTGGTCAAAAAGAGTGGGTGTTTCCATTCTGAACAAGTGCAGTCCTCAGAGTTTTATTTAAAAAGTTATCATTCAGGTGCAGTATAAAGAAACTGAAATGGGCCAGTCTATAACATTTTAAATCATAGTTTTTTTCATGGCAGCGGCACGCTGCCTCATCCAAAATAAAGAGCAACTTCTGCCTACACGTATTACGCTTTTATGAAACAAAATATGAAGCTTATTAAAAGAAATACTTTGCACACAAAATGATCATTTGTGTATCAATTACTAACCCAGTGTTATTTTGAATTGTTAAAGAAAACGTAGCTTTTCTTGCATGCCTCCACAGTGAATTAAGAATCCAAAAACAGAGAAAATTGTAGATGAATTGAAGTCTTACACAACAAAACTATTAAAAAAATCTGTTTAAAAACTCTCACACAACTAGTGCAGTATAATCCAAGTCTCATTTATCCAGTCATATGCTCTATACTTCACAAACACATGCATTTTTACCAAGACCTTGAGACACTTTCATATAGGTGTAATGCATGAGTAAGCGTGTGTTTGAACTACGCTCAACTGAGCTTTTTAAATAGTGTGGGTTTAGCAAAAATGCATGTGTTTGGGAAGTACTGAGCACACAGCTGGATAAATGAGACTTGGATTTAAGAGTTGTGAGTCTATAAACAAATGTTTCGATAGTTTTGATTTGATTTGGATTCAGCTCAGTAGGCGACTGATTGATCAATCACACCATACATAGGTTTCAGAAAAGCTTATCAGAGTGGCACGTCAAAAACATTTCAGAGTTTCTATAAGTTTGGAAAAGTAGAGATAGAAGGCCAAAGCAGTCACAATCAAGTCCTGATGAATGAGAAAATAACTCAGTGATCCTTAATTGGAAACACTGTCCAATTATATTATTGTGTTATCAAACAATGCTGATTTTAACAAACGTTGCAGCATCAAAAATCTGGAAAAAACTAAAGGTTATTTGTCACCCATTGTTAGTGAGTGTATAAATGTCAATGTAACCAGTCAATCAAACTGAAAGTGATTGCAGTCCCCAAATCTTGTGCAATAACTGAACTCTCTATGTGCAACAAAACTCCCGACTTTCACAAGATGATGAAAAATTAGAAAGGTGGGTATACACATATGCATTTGTCATAAAGTAATAAGACTTAATATGTGAAATTCATCAATTGTTGACTCACTTCTTCATTGACAAAATATGCAAAACAAAACAAACATAATTATCTTACTGCACAAAAGCAATAAGTCAGTTTGATGAGTGCACCTTCGGCAACAAATTCGGAAACATCACAGTGCCTTAACACTCTACTTTCTGCTGTCAATCACTCATCTCCAAGTGGAAAATAATCTGAAAAATACACTGGAGGGAAATAACATAACCCTAATGAAAAATGTCCCGAGCTTCAGGCCAAACCATCAAACCATGTGCAGTCCAAGATTTATTTTTGTACGAATGCAACTGGTTACACCATTACATGGAGTTGCCGGAGATGCAGTTTAGTTTTACTGCAGGAAAGTCGAGCACAGCATGTTCTAGGAAACAAAACCTTTTATGCTTTAGCTCAGAATAAATCTCTCTGCTATGCAAAGCACGCAGCTCCTGTGCAGTTTTTGGCTGTGTTAAACAGTGGAGTTTATTGTCTCATTAAATACTTTTAAATAAACACCAAGAACTGACAAAACACCCAGGCTCTATTTGCATACAGCGGGAGGAAAACAACACGTCAAAATTAATGCCAAGTGCTATCTGGAGATGTTTTACAAAATTTAGGACAGGTGAGAAGGCTGAGAGAGAGCAGAAAGAAGACACTGTGAATACGAGCTATTGTTCTCTGTGGTACAGTTCGGCCTGGATTACGGATTGTGTCACAACATTCCCATCATAGCGAGAGAAGAAGGCAGGATTGGGAAGTTGGGGGGCTTCAGCTCTTCCTGGAAGACCAGCACAATAAACATGTCCCCCTCCTACAGCCGAGTCTACCTTTACGTTGTTTTTTGAAAAGGGAGAAATGGTGGAAGCCTTGCTAGTTTTTTGTTTTGGTTTCCAAGTGCAGACAAAAGGCAATGTGGCTGGCAAGGGCAGGGCAGCACAGTTGCGTGATTAGTGCATTCCTCACCACTCCACCCCACCCGGTGCAACAGCGCACACACACACACACACACACACACACACACACACACACATACACACACACACAAACACACTCTCACACACAAACACATGCACGATGCCGTTGGACGAGCTCGGAGCAACAATAACATTTCCCTTCTCCATTCCCTTCTAGCTCTCTCTAAAGGGCTGATTCAACGCATCGCTGCATCCCCGTATTTACATACAAATAAGAGAGAGGATGTGGATAGTTATCGCTGCCTGCCCCCCTCTGTGTGCCTGCACATCTCTGGTTATTTGCCAGTTTTCCCCCATTTTTTTTTTCAAAAAGCTGTGGGGATGTCAGATTAGAAAAGCCACTCGGTTCACCGAAGGCTGTTATATTATAGCTGTGGAGCCTGCCTTAACCTGGATCAGGAAACACAACGAAGGTTTGAATGACAAATATGACTTCAGATAACAGCCAGCATCACCGCCCTGGTACATACGGGTGTGTGATGACAGCAGCAGGGAATAATAGTATTTATAATGTCCAGTGTGTAGGATATAGGGGGGTATTTGGCAAAAAATGGAGTATAATTCCATGTATCTTACACATTACATGGCTCATGTTTTGATGAATTTCTTTTTCAAATAAAAAATTATGTGAATAGGTGTGGGAAACAGTTAAGAATATCAGAAAAACAGATTTATTTTTTTGTTAACGTAAAACTACTCTATTCGGTGTTTTTGCTGGTTTTAATCACCAGGTCCGTTTGTTTTGGAGAAAAGAGGACCCCTGCAGATATTTTGGGTCCCAGTAAAAACCTTCTAAACAATGAACACTGAAGGAATTTTAACCATAAGATATTTTAGCCGGTTGTAATCTGTGATTCTTAGAGCTAGATGCCCACGAAATCTTACACATTGTCCATTGAAATAAATGTTTGTGCATGCCACATCGGCTTGTCAACTTCCTCCTGTGAGAAGCATAAATCAGAGCTCATCTACACTGCACCTAAGGCTAAAGACCCTGTATCTCTGCTGTGTTTTGTTGTTTTATTATAGCAGGTAGATTTACAGCATGTTCATCGTGCTGCTCCCTTTTCTTAAGACTCGCCTGCAGAGAGGATCACCCCAGAAATTTGCAATAAACTCTGTGGGGTTTTCAGAAGCAGCCTGGAGATCTAAGGTGAGAAAGCAGAGAGGGAGAGAGCCGGTGTGAGCTCCCTCCCTGAGCACAGCTCTGTTTGTTATTCATGAGAGCGCTGGCTCTCCTCATGAGACTCTGGGAAAATTATACTGTGGGCCTCGGACAAATGAACTGCTTTTCTCCGGCGCTGGACAGAAATGGCTGCCGTCAATCCACAGTCTTCCACGACCCCGCGCCCTGCTGCGGCTTATCTTGCTCAGCAGAGTAAAGAGAAGGGGTTGGCTTTGGTGAGTGTGTGAGAGGAGGAGGAGGAGGGAAAGTAAGAGATTGAGTGGGGGAATTAGTTCAGTATTTCAATAATGGATATCCTTGGAAGAAGCCCAACCGCTCATCAGGGCATGAGGAGGGAAAATATGCAGGGAGGAAGAGAAAGGGATGAAGACAAAGAGTGTGAAGCAAAAGAATGTGCATTCAGGCATGTCCTCAGGCCAAACCCAAGCTTGTTGAGCCTTAACTTGATTGAAAAAACAGATTTGATCTATAACAGTGGTTCCCAAATGGATCCACATTTCTCCTTAGTCATTAGTTCAAGATCCACACATAAGAGATATTATCACATATTCAATTTGATTTTTTGTCCTTTAAAATTTTTTAAAACTTTTGGCAATTTTTTTTTCTTTTGGCAATGATTTTTTTAATTTAAATTCTTCTGGCAATGAAAAAAAATCAAATTATTCTGTAAAAAAATTATTGCTGATTTTCTATTTATTTATTTGCCACAATGAAAATGAAAAATCACCAATAATGACACCATTTATAACAGACAGGAATTGTAAAAATAGATATTTTCGTTGGATTTTTAAATTTTTGATGGTCCTTGACCACATCACCTGAGTCACTTGGGAAGGCTCAAGGGAAAATATTTGTAACTTTGGGGATGGGGGAAAAAAACAGCCACGCCCCTCATCGGATAAATAAAGTCCGAGGCCTATTCTTACTTTGTGTAATAAAATAATATAAAAAAACAGGTCACATAATACCAAGAACAAGGCAATGAGGTAGTCTTTTCTCAAAAAAAAAAAAAAAACTACAATAGAAAATCACATTTCAAAATAAAAGTTCTGTGCTGCAAATTCACTGTACTTCAAAATAGTATGTTTTTCACAAACTTGACATTTAGAATAGACCCACGGCCAACTTTTGGACCGCAACCTACCAGTTGGGAACCACTGATCTATACTGAACCCTTGGTTAAGACATAAAATGTTACAATGCTTCCTGCCCTGCACACAAAACTTTCACTCTGGTCTAAAAAGTGAAAGGCAATGCGTCCTTAGAGCCATTGAGATATACGACACCTGCAACATAATATATGAGCACAGACTGCTGATTGCACCCCCTTAATTTTTCAAGACTAAAGCTTTTTATCTGGTCTTTGAAGCATCACTTGGAGGGCAGTTCGGAGCTTGAAGTGAGAGAGAGTGAGAGCGGCACAGCTTTGCATGCAAATGAGGAATCCGGCTGGAAAACACGGCCAGATTAATTGAAAGCACCTCGCTCCCGAGCAGCTCACAGCAGGTCCTGAACCAACACTTGTCACAATGAGACATGTCACAACATCCCTGATTCCTGCTGGAAATAATAATCCAGACTTTAAATAACACGGCGAGTGAGTCGCGGATTTGTCTCGCAATCCAAAATCATCTTTCTGATGAAAGTCTGGTGTATCTACATAGCTCCTGTGCAACGATTCAGTTGCATAACATCACATGCACTGTAACATTATGTAACTGATCTCGAGGGTAAATCGATCCCCATTATAAATCATGCTCCACTGAAGCAGCAGTGATTTACTCGGGAGTTTCGTGGCAGGCGTTCAGAGGAGACGGCGGCATCACAACAGCGATGCCTCCCTCACAGTTTCATCCTCCTCCATCCTGCGCAGAAAAAAATGCTCAATCCCCACTTAAAAGACTCTTTGGGAGGGAGGAGAAGCATCAAAGTGGAGGGTGGACACTTTCTGAACAACGACAGGCCTCCCATTAACCCTGAGTGAGTGGGAGGAGGGTGGAGTCGTGATAAAGATGGCCAGGAAATGGAATGTCATGTGACAAAGACAAGTCATTACCTCTCGTGGTATTTCAGGTGCTGTTACTCAGCACCATTAGTGTAAAACCAATACGCATCCTTTTTTTCTCCTGGTGAGAACAGAAAGTCTGGAGCACACAAGGATAAGCCTGACAGTCGGCATGTGATGTACCGCCACAATAATCATGCTAATGTTCCTGAATGTGCCACAGGTCCCAGAGGAGCCGGACTTCCAGGAACTGACTCAGAATCACTGCTCTGCCTCACGTTTACATTTCCTGCTTAAATCATTTTTACTTTGAACTCAAAAGCAATAAAAACTGACATTTAACAAACGTGACATTCTAGTTCTATGTCTCAACATGATGTGTTTTCCCTTGAATTTTCTTTTCATGTGCAGTAATCTTTTTTCCCTCTTCAGCTGTGTGCTAATGACACAGGTCTATTAAATGTAATTTATTTCAAACTGACAAGAAAAAGCAAAAGTAAAAACATTTGCCACGTGGCTATAATGTGAGTCAGTGCAAAACCTGTCATCAGTAAGAAACATGGCAACACTTCCTAATAAGTAAAGCTTTATATTTACTGAATAAGACTTCTTTAATGGCTATTATGTTAAATTTCTCTGAGCCATCAACTCTGCATGAATAAATGTTAAGCCTTTAACAATAAGCGTTGCAGGTCTCTAACTTTGTAATAAGCCAACAGCAAAACTCATATGTGACAATTTAATGACTTTAAAACAATGTGTTAATGAATGGATTTTGGTCCAGAAGCTTTACAGCCCTTTTCAGGGCTGTCAGAGGTCAAACAGTTGATTTGAGCTTTATAACTATTACAACAAAGAACTTAAAAGAAAAATAAACAAGCCATTAAGATTTACTATAGATTTAAAGTTAACATGGGAAAATCAGCAAACTTTCTGTTGCTGCCATTACACGGGTTAGACACAGCACTAAAGGACTGTCAGGAGAAATCTAAAGCTGCTCTCCACCTGGTCAGTTCAACATCTGCCCGATTAGACAGAAGTAACACGGCAGCAGTGGCTAACAACGAGCTGTGTGACGGTCCCAAGAATCTCACACCGACGCCGAAATGGCTTGACCCTGTCATTATATACAAGTGATGTCCAAATCAAATACCAGAGTATTCAATAAGTTATGTTTTAAAAACCCTTTCATAAGTGTTCAGTACCAGTAAAACATACCAATTTAATTAAAAGAAATGTGCAAAACCAACCAAACCAAACATTAGTTTCCAAACAGATCCCTTTTATTTGATTGTGTGCCAGAATATTTAGGATTTCTGAAAAAAATATCTTGTCCGTATGTTTGTGTGCTGGGGGTGCATAGCAGAGTGCACCTTGCCTGCTTGCCGAGTAACACAATACTCCAATATACAGTATCGGAAACCGCTGAAGCATGTTTTGCATTCCAGCAGGAGAGAGGCTGGACTATTGTGTACAGAGGCCATTGTGTTTGTCCGCTGGCAGACACCAAACCAGACCATGAGTCATGCTAAGCACAGTCTGACCCCCCCCCCCACCAGCAGCTAACAGCACAAGCTGGGAAAGGTTACAGCCTGTTCACCACGCAGACTTTAAATCAGCTCTAGATTCAAGCTTGGCTCTATTTTTGCAGGACCGTGTCGACCATGACGACAGACGAGCACAAGATATGACACAAGGACATGAGCTTAGGAATGAAAAACTAGTTAACAGTAGAAAAGCATGCAGTATGTAAATAGTGTTTCCTGCCAAAACCATGCTACTGTGAGGAAACAAACACTGCAAATGAGAATTTCAATTTCACTTGTCACTCTGGGTGTATCACATGGTTGCTCTCCTGTAAGCTGTGGAAATGGATGCACTGAAATTTGATGTTGATTATTTTGCACAGTATCTTTTGTCCTGGTAGAGGACAGAAAGTATTGAGCAAGTTTTCTACATAAAAGAAACCACCAAAAAGGATGTCAGTTAACAATCTGCTTGGCAACAGAAAATAAAACAATGAAAGCCTCAAATGAAAGTGACAGGCAACTCAAAAGTCTGACCTTCAACAGACAGAAATGCACACAGCACTCTCACAATAAACTACTTTGTACTAAAGGGTATACGAGCAAAAGATTAATGTCAGTGCTCCTAGATTATGTATTTCGGCCCCTCCAGGATGTTGCAATGTTGCTACTGCAACAATAACACAACGTCAACCAATCTCTGTGAACTTAGCACAACATGCAATTTTAACCAATACTGCAAGTTTTCCACAAATTTGACCAATCCTTGTAGTTTCCCGTGAAATTCACTAATCATTTTGGTCATCAACAATAATGTGTTAATTGCAATGCGATTAATGTCCATATATGCGCTTTTATTTGTTTTCTTTATCATGTTAATCGCTGACTGGCATTCCTGTATTTAAGAGCCTGTACTGGTCTGAGTTTTAAAGCGAAAGTGATGCTCTGTATTCAGGCGGCACACAAACAATATCGATTGAAAAACACTTATCTACCACAAAACACGCGCAGAATGACTGAAACGCACTGACAACAGAGACGAATCATGCAACAGAGGCTGTTGCATCCAGAGCTGTTGCACTTGCTGAAAGAATCAAGGTGAGCTGGATTAAATACGCAGGGTATGTTGTAATACTAGTATAGTATAAATCTGTGTATAAAAAGTGTAGTTTATTCTTACTGGAACAAGTTTCCTTCAATTTTTAATTATATATATGTAAAGAACCTATTTTTGAAAATTTAACTTGCACAAAAATCACCTAAAACATTACAACATCCATTTTTTTTTTAGAAAAGCTGCTTTATATTACATTTACTTTAAATTCAGCAGATATGAAACTTTGGCTGGAATAATAATCAGGGTGAAAATATTTTAAATGCTGAATTATGTCAGAATAAGATGTTGTGTGGACGTTAACATTATGACTTTACAGATGTGGGTTTTGGTCTCTATACCTCAGGACTAAAGTTGTCATTCTACGTCAAAATGACATCGGCATGAATTGTTCAGAAGACGTTGGATTTTATTTACTTGACAACACAACTTCAAACCAACTGAATACTGACGTCATCTGCCTTCAGCATTATACAACAAACTCATGTTGGCATTGGATGTTGTCCTGACACTGACTTTTGGTCACCCGACTTAAATTAAACCAATTATCAACTCTAACGATGTTGGTGGCCTGCTGTTTGGGTGACAGCATTACTTCACATTCATGCATAAAACAGTCAAATAAAAGAATGTCGATTTATCTGATCACTGTTTCAACATGAAAATAATTCAGTTCAGAACCACTTTTCTGAGCCCCAAAATCAACAGTTAATCTCTAAGAAACACATTTCCTTGTAACTTCAGAGGTCAGAGCTTTCCCTAGAACTTTTCTTCTTCAACTCACTGTGTAGCCCCGAGGCAATACTGCTCTGACCAAACCACTCTCACTGACCTATTTTTAGTTTACCAAAACAGGCCCATTTCTAATCCAAAACCTCAAACTATTTGGTTTATGGGGCTCGTTGGCAGTGCACCATGCCATCACAGGAGTAGCACTAATGTTAACTTACAGCTCCAGTGCAGGAAAAAGAAAGAGGTTACAGAGAACAGTGCTCAATTTTCTGGTTACATATAGATAATTCCCTTTGCTTTTACACAATGGTAGCAATTTGTAGTGCAGTTTCTTTTATAAAGCTGCTGCAAATTCAGTCATTTTGAGCCAGAATAATTTACTAAAAAGACTTTATAGGCCCAATCTGCAGTGCCTCAAGTACACGACTCTCCACTGTGGCTCCACTTGGTGATAAGGCAGGTGTATTTGGAAGTAAACATCATGACTGGTGCGACTTAAATGTCAGGTAATACAGAACTGTCATGCATTTCTTCATGCATTGTGACAACCATGAAGTTATTGCGCTTCAGAGGCTGTTTATGTTCAGTAGTGTCTCAAAAGGACTCCCAGGGGTGCATGAAACACTCTCCCTCTGTCCTCTGCATGATGGTGGGCTGGCGACTGTTTGCACTTGATTGTGTGACCTTTAAGGCTGACACGAGGAAGATAAATCCAGCCCCGTGGACAGATAGAGCTGGTGACACCAGGCCATTCATCCTGGCCTGGACAGCTTCACGTTGGACCAACTGTGAAAAAGGGCGGAGGAAGGAGGAAAAATAGAGCTGAGGAGAGAGAGGAGAGTGCACAGAGGCCACACACACGGCTATACCTCATGTTTACTTATGAGCTTGAAGCCTGATTTCGCAAAAACAAACGACTATGGATGTATGCAGGCTCGAGGACTGATTTGATAATGAGGTGTTTGAGGAGATAGCTGAGGACAGCAGGATTTTTGGTGGAAAAGGAGAGACAAAAATACCAGGCTAAATACCATATGAAAGATGACATACAGCACCAGACAAAAATACAAACAAGGGACTGGTGTTGAAGAAAAGCATACAACCAAGCAGGGCGGCTCTTGACAAAAATCCAATCTGTCACGCTGAACTGAGAAGTTTCAGTGGCTATGAATCTTTTAGGAGGCCGTCAGCGCCACAGGCAAAGGTTAATACCAACAGAGGAGAGAGGGCTACAAGACACCGCAATGATAAATATTACCGCTCGGCTTCTCTTTCTGTGAACATGAAGGTGTGACTGAAACGCCTCGACACGTGTCCATTCAACTTTCACTCATGGGTTTGGACACAGTTTTGTGGCTGGACAGCAACGCGTAAAAAACAGTTAGCTGCAGCATTAATCATGCAACATTTTGCTATCAAAAACACAGAAAGTGGTATTCAGAAAATAAATAAAAAACTATAAAAATCCAAGAATGTTGCCGTGGGAGTTTGGGATATCCCAGTGCTCAGTGAACAGTTTACAGCGCAAAGCGTGAAGGATGCAATATTAAAGGGGTGAGATAACAGATCCCAGAAGAAACAAACATGGAGGAAATGACATGCTCTGTCTGTACTTCACTGAAAGTCGTGTAACAAGTTGTTGTCCTCCGCTGTATTGCAGATCTGAGGAGCTGCTCATGTTTGTGTCGCCCCTTATAAATTACAAAGAACATATGGAAAATCCAAAGCAGATTTGTTGATACTTTGGAAAACAGGTATGAAATATCTTAAAGCAGTGGTTACCAACCGGTCCAGCCAAGGGGTCCAGATTTCTCCTTAGTCATTAGCTAAAGGTCCACACGAGATAAATAACCACAAAGTAAAAACCATATCTAATATTATTTTATAAAATGTAAACAACGCATGGGCTTAGAACACAAAGAAATAACACAAGTTGTGAGAGTTAACAGAAATGGCACTTCAAATTTAAAGCTCTGTGCCGGAAATTCACTGTACTTCAAAATAAACTGATTTTTACAAACTTGAAAAATCACTTGCAGTACATTCAGAACGAGCCCACGACCCAGTTTTGGACCACAACCACACCAGCTATCCCTTAATAATGAGGTGAACATTTGAAAAAGTAACTCTTGAGAGCAAAAACATCCGCCTTGAGACCGTTCCAAAAAATCTGTTTCCAATGTTTTTTCTACTCTGGCTACAGTATGATGTCATAGCCTTCCAGATTTCTTTAAATGCTTATCTGCTCTGAGCACACTACTTAGATACAAATATGAACCAAATCTTTAAAATGTAAGGGCTGGATTATTTGTTGAGATCTGAATCTTTAAATCACCAAAACTAATAATCAGGATGATAAGAGTACAAAAGGGGTGCAGATTGGGCCAATGTGTGAAGGTCAGAGATCAGAGTAAACACAAATCAAAGTGTCTAGTTCCTGCTCTTCGCCTTGACCTTCCTTTTTTGATGATGACAGGCATCTTAAATTACATTAACTTTATTGCAGTCAGCGGCCATCAGTGGAAGGTCAGAGAGCATGTTTTATAAAAGAGAGCTACACAACAGTGGCAACAGATATTTTTATCTGCAATATTGGACACGTTTCACTTTGAAAATGAAAATCAGACAAGCAAGATGCATTATTTATTGTAAGTGTGTGTGTGTCTACAGCTCTGTGTGTATGCCTACAGTGTGTTTGAAAAGAGGTTGCCAACAACATGAAGGGTATTGTGGAGTAATAACCACTGACGACCTGATTATCAAGGTGAGGTTAACACCCACAGATCAGGGAAGCTATTACAACAACAACAACATTGTGCAGCAACATGAAAGGAAAACACAGCAAAGGTTAATACGAGTCAGACGAGACTTGTTCAAAAACACGGTGAGCCTCTGATGATCCATTAAGGCATCATCATCTGAGGGAGGAGGAAAGGCCAAGAAGTGAAGCGGGTCCAGTTTGTTTGTTGTCGGACAGGTCTGACACTGTGATACCTGACAGCGTTCAAGATATCACAGATTTAAAAGAAAGAGCTGAAATCACGAAAAAGGACAAAGAGTCACCGAAAGCCCAAAAGTGACAGATCAGGTATCTTATGCAACACAGACACAACAGAATCCTCCCTATGTGGTGGATTGTATTGGTCTCTGAATCACAGTAAAATGCTCAAAGTTAATCGATAATAGACCAATGTGTGGTTAAAGATCAACAAAATTGACGTGTATGACTGAAAAAATATCAATACACCTCCTTGGCGAAGAGTTCAGGTAAAACCAATCAAATCAAAACATTATAACAAAGTTATAAACTTGATTTGCACTGGATGGGGTCTTTAAGACTGAAAAGGTCTTCGAATCTGACTGTTGACCCAACGTAGATGTGAATGTCTCACTTGAGATTCAGTGTGCTGGTGTACAGAAGCAAAGCACTGAAAGACACATCATCATCCTGACGCTCTCTGCACAGTACGATATATGAGTTCACTCAAAGTGTGTGCTTACAATGTCAAGATTGATGACTTGGCACTGATTATTTGATATTTGTGTACACTGTTGCTAGAGCACCATGTTTACTCTACATCTCCATATCTTAATGTAACTTGAGGTCTCATGGCGTCATAATGTAACTGTGGATATAAGTCACTGATAAGCTGTGACTGAAATCACGCCCTTCACATACTCAGTACTTGATTAGTGAGCAGTTTTCAGAAATTCAGATTTCAGACACTTATAAATCATTATTTTGCAAGGAACAACACAGATGCAAGTAGTGAAAAGGTGTGTTGGATACGGGACACCACAGTTTGTGTTCCATTGTGCAAATTTTTGAGGGAACTACATTGCTCATGTAATTTTGAAATTAGACAGGCACTCAATAAAATGTGATAATATATCTCACTTACATGTGTGTAAAATATTTCACTTTTTAACTGCTTTTGTTCAGCGTTTGCCAACAAATATGTCCAAGAGATTCTGTAGACGATGCTGTGTGTTGATATATATCATTCAAAATGCCAATGAAATGATAATGTAAGCTACATTTTGCACTTGAATCAACAGTGTCGGGAATCATGGCGAGGCACTTTTCTTAATAATAATTATATACTAGCAAGCAATGTTTTACAACTATTACTGGTTTGACCTACAACAAACCACACACTTTCACATGCCTCCAGTGCAGGTTGGCCATTTATTTGGCTATTATAAATGCATTAACAGAGGAGATGTGTCAGTCAAAATCATGATAAAAACAGGAAGGAGCAGGTACTACAGGTTCTCCATCAGGTGTTTCTTACCACAATGTTCTTTAACACAATATATTACCCTTAGACTTCCTAGTACATTTAATGGTTGCCAGGTTTTCTCCATATAAATGATGTTATGCTGTAAAATGCAGATAAAAACGCTTGTGAAAACGCAGGTGGTGTTTCCAGAACTTGCTGCCTTATGTTACTCTTTAACTACACAATGTTAAAGTTAATGTAAATTCTATGTGCAAGGCTCTGTGCTTTCATAGCTTTTCCCCCGTTTTCAATGCTTTTAAAAGTATATATTCTATAAAGGGTTTCCCCAAATAAACCATTAAACAGGGGTGGTAAAACAAGGTAGTTTTATCTAAGACATAACATGATCAGTGCATTACTGTTATCCTATGAGTCTAACAGATTATGATGGCATCTCATTTTAAGACTAATTTAGTTAATTAGATGACAGTCTAAATAAGAGGCTTATTCATTAAATATACAGCGTTTTGCTGTGTGATGTAGCACTTCTGCTCATTTTCCCTTTACTCCATAAAGATTATCTAGCTCTAGTCTACTAGCAATGGGAAAGGAGTCTTAATGGCTCTTCTCACTTTAAAAAAAACCTGCATATACTTGCAAAATTTGGTGGAAAAGGGGTATAAGATAGCCATCCACAGATACAGTTAAGCGTCTGGACTCACTGTGACTTTCATATGTATGTTTAACAATAAAGCATGATATCTTAAAACACATATCTTATAGTAATTATAATATCAACTGCCTCTTATTTCATGCACCATAAAAAGGTAGGTTTATACATGGTACTTTGGGCCACCCTACATGTTATTGTTGGCCCAGTTAAATGTAGCAGGGGACCCTGCTTCGTCTCTTTTTCAGCTAAGGGGTCCTTGGCCTGAAAAACGTCGAAGACTCTTGCACTGAAACAACAAATACAGCTTTTAAATGTCTTTTTTGGTTGTTTTGCGTCCAATTTATCCAGTATTGCGAGCTGACATGCACATTTGCCCTGGTAGGGGGGATAAATACAGTCATTCTGAGATGGTTTCACAGAGTGAAATGAATGTACAAGTACTACACACTATCCAACAGAGCTTTAAAACAAAGAGCCAAAGGTAATTTGCCAGCAAGAGAAAGCTGGAATGAGAAAACAAGACATTTTGTGGCAGGTACAGTACAGTATCGCTGCCTCCAGTGTTGTGAGTCAAGTGGCACATTGCCATGGTAAACACAACACACACACAAACACACATACATACGAGTGCATGAACAAACACACAAAAGACACTCGAGCTTCAAGGTATGAGCTTGATAATAGGTGGGCCCTTCTGTCAGCTGAAGCAGGTTTCAGGCTCCTTTGTTGGGAGGAAAAGCTTAAAGATCAAGGCTTCGTGTGTTTGGCAGTTTAGAGCCACATATTTATTCCATTTCAAGGGTTCAACTCGCATTCCTGGGCTGTTTCACTGAGCTCTTTTCAATGCTGTGTCCTTTTAAAGAGTGACTTTCTGGGGGGTAAAACCCTGAACATCTATCTAATATTCAGTCTGTCTAAAGTAGGAAATTAAATCAATCTTCTGATGTTGAAAATGTTTTCAATTCGGCCTAAATTACCACATAAATCTTACTCTAATAAATCCTATTTGTTTTCACTCAAGGGCACCACAAGAGCCAAAAGCACCACTGAAGTTCAGTGTTTAAATATTTTTCTTGCAGCTCAGTTTGTGAAAATTAAGTTTGTCCTTTTTGTGGTAAGAAATGAGGATCGACAAACAAAACACTGGCGAGACTCAGAAACATCATCCCGTTCCGCCAACATTCCTCCGTCTGAGTCTTTCACTTTCCCTTTTTTGACCTACAGGAAGAAAGTGATGTTGGTTCGTCCTTCCTCAAAAGCAGCTTTGGTTGCACATGTAAAACCAGCCTGTCTGATAACCCTGATGCTTATCAGGAGGAAGCAGTTTGAGTGAGATCCATGGTGACATAACACACAGAGGCAGTGCGTGAAACCTGTGAGACTGCAGACAAAATCAGTCTGTTGGTGTGCATTCACTCATACAAATACAACTGAGGCTTATTGTCCCTCATGCAATACAACGGCACAGTGAGCAACGGACCGCGGCTATGGCAGAAATGACATCTCAGACAGCACCGGTTGTGAATAACTGACTATAACTTATGTTCGAAATTTATGCAAAGTGATAACTGAGGCATAATTGGTCAGATGTTGGCTAAAACTACTTGGAGAAACATTTTAAGGCTTTGTATTCTTGCATTTGAAAACATAAACGTGGCTAACCTGATGGAGATGGTACAGGAATATTTCTAAATTTGAAGGCCATAAATTCAATTTGAACTGAACTCATATATTGTATATTCAGTAAGGTGGGACCCGGTCACTCGGTTTAAATTCTTGGGATCAAAATTTGCCTTCAGAAAACAATCTCAGTTCACAGTTTTATCTGTGCGAGTTGTTTTAAAAAGGGGCCTAACATGCCTTTCCTTATTTTGTGTCTTCTATATAATGTAACAGTAAGGGTTTCAAATCATAAGCACTTTCCTTTATCGATTATTGGTAAAATTGACAATTAATTACTCAATAAGTTATTTGGAAAAAAAATAAAACACTGCTTATTTCAAACATTACCAAATGTGTTTTTTTCACGATCAAAGCTCGCAGCATCATATTGTGTATATACTCTGACAGCGCTGCATGGTCTAGCAACTGACCGATTAAATTTCACGTTTGACTAAATTCTTAATGACTTGACTGATATCATCCCTCGTAACAATGAAGTTTGATCATGATAAACATGGCCAAAGTTTTTCGTAATGAGGTAAACATACATGTAAGTAATCCTGTGAGCAAAAACCTCAGGCTTCAGACCTTTCTGGAAACGTTCTCCAACAGTTTTTTCTACTCTGGTAGAAAAAATCGTATGTCATCATCATGTATGGATTTCTTTAAATGGTCATCTACTCCAGGCATGCTACTGCAAGTGTTTACATTATGTAGCCTACACCGTTACATGAAGGTGCACGCTAACATCAAGGAAACGTGAAATCGGTTGCCATTGTTGTAAATTTTTCCCTGATTTCAGGCTGGAACATACCGATATCTAAAAAAAAATTACTACTAGTGTGGTTTTGCTTGCAGCCAATCACCTCAAGTGTTCTTCGATTTAATGTGACGTGTGATTGGCACAGTCTGTGGTGTGGTGAAGTTGAGTAGAGCTAGCAGTGCAGCATCCAAAATGTTTTAAGTATGGCTAAACTACACACCTGTGGCATTTTACACGACTGAATACTTTCATTCACATCATGCGTATCAAACACAAGGAAAAAGGTATCAAATGACTCTACCTCTATTGTGCTCTGTCACATTAAGGGTACTGGTACTGTGATTATCAAAATAATACCCAGCCCTGCAGGCGTCAGTGTTCAGAAAAGCGAAAAACAGGCAGACCAAATGTGTACCAGAATTTAAAATAGAAACAGTGGGAAAATGGAGACTGGGGTCTCTAAGTAATTCTACTTTAATGAACACAAACAGACGGGCTCCCAAATGCCTTATCATGCAGAGCGGCCTGATTAGGGCTGACTCACAAATTCCCCACAGTCGTCAGCAAACACACAGGAATGTCCAACAAATAGGTTACACATAACAGACACACAAAAACACACAACATACACTCCTCTAATCCACCACTCTGTTGCTTAACACCCCCTACAGCGTATGTTTGTGTCTGTCAAACAAGTAAGTAGGAAAGTTCCCCAAAAACCACACAACCAGGGGGGAGACTTACTTCCAAAAAGCGGAAGCATGAAACCGATTATCACTTATCTCTGCATGCCTCCGTAAACTATTAGGATTAAAATCCCAAAGAGTGCATTTCTATAAGCTGCATGTCTGTTACCACAACACACCAGATCTTGTTAATGTTCTCAGCTTGAATGCTGGTCATTAGAGGGGAAATACGAGAACGGGAATAACGACGGAAAAATATAAACTTAAACAAAACGTGTACAATTTCAGAGTGAAGACGGTCTGAGCTGAACTTTCATGCCAAAACAATGGCCTGAATCCAGGGTCAAATGAGGACAAGGCTTTTCACTCTGTCACTGTTTTGTGCCTGCAGAGAAAACAGTCAAACTGGATTTGGTTAAATATTTAGATGGTTTGTGAAACACACTGGGTTTAACCAGTTTAGTCAACACCGGACTGATGTAAATTCCACCAAATCAATCATTTCTGCTCCATTTAGAGGCTTATTTTAGAATCTCAAGTTGATACCAATACAGCAATTGATGACAAATTTGTATTTGCAGGGTATGTACACACTCAGGAGTTAAACATTAGCCACAAAGACAGCAATCGTGTCACTCAAGCAGTAGCAGTGAGGTGAGTAATGTCTCATGCAGACTCCTGGTGCTTCTCTTAGGAAACTGCCAACAGCAGAGTGTCAGTGGTCCATGCTGAAGTTGGCTGTATTACCTTCAGTTGACCAGAGTTTTGGGATAAAGCACACTGAGATCTGAGAACTGCTGAGCTGTATTAAGGGAGGAGAGAGGAGAGAACGAGGCTGCCCTACAGGCAAAACAGGCAGCCACGGTCACAATTTTTCATGTGTGCATGCAACGTCAATGCTCTGAGGCAGTGCAGGTTTTGCATGACTGTGCATTCTTGCTGTGCAGGGGGTTTTGTTGTTCTTCAGTAATAATCTACAGTCTGTTCTGCAAAGTTCCTGAACAACCATAGCTAAAGAGCAGTGACCCAGATGAAAAGGACTTTGAACTTTGTGTGCAAATAACAGAAAAACTCAAACAGGAAATACCAAACAGAAGTTTTGACTTTGAATACATCTAATAGTGTGATACTGAGGTAAATAACAATCAGCGAAGCTAGTAGTGTCAGTTTTCTGAGTTACAGTCTGGTACTGAAATCAATTTTGTCAGAGTTGACATAACTTCAGGTGAAGGTCACGATATTAACCATTTTTAATCAATTATTTTTAACTACTACAATCTGAGACTGCTAAACAGACAGAAAAGACTCCAAATCTAACTTTGTTTCAGGTACCAACTTTTTTTGATACTCAGTGTCAAATTTAAGACTGATTTTTGGACAAATCATCTTTTTTAGGCATTGCAAGTAAGATAAAGGTAAGTAGTATGTATATGGCCATGTGAAGGGTCGGGATTTATGTAGAAAAATTGTTTTTGAGTGAGTTGGGTTACTCTGGATTTTGCCAGGTATAAAATAAAATCACAGTGTTAGATTTGGTGGTAGGTTTAAAGATTTGTATCATCAGAAATTGACTTTCACACAAAAGAGACAGAAGAAATTTAAATTAAAAAAAAAATGGATAATTAATTGGATAAAATGTTTGTGGCAGTTAAGACCCTACAAAATCAAATGTAAGACTCAAATAACATTTAAGGCCTAATATGCACTAAATTAAATTTAAGACATTTTAAGACCATTTAATGACCTGCAGACACTCTGACCGACAACTACAAAGTGCAGTAGAGAGTGGTTTCACTTGTGACTAACTAGCAAGTGGCCCTTCATTTCGTTCTCACAGCATCTTTAGCTCTAATCCACTGATTTGATGCCATCTGACAGCATAATGGACGCTCACCTAGTCAGGGGGTCACTTTAATGGGCCCTGACGTTTACGTAACATTCTGACAAACTGAACAAAACCACGTGCCACGGCCCATTACAAAGGTGCTGCATGTTTTACGAGGTGCTGAGAGACCAGGTACCTGTATGGAAAGGGGCCGAGCTGGTTACGACTTCATAGCAGAAACAGACAGCACTTCCTCTTTCTTCCCCTTTTTTCTCCTACTTTGGAATTCCCTGAAATTTCACAGAACAGCTCGACTGGGGACTTTTATTTCCATTAGTCACTCCTTTGAAACTCTTCCAGTGACAGTGGCTCTCGTAAACAATCCAGAGCTCACGCCAATAAGTCAACCAAACAAAATGTTCTTTTTGGGAACTGGTGCTTCTGGTTTTGGGAAACTTTACTCTGAGAAACACGTGTTGTAATTGAAGAGTTTGGCATTCCTGTTGTTCGCCTAACAAGTAAAAAGAAGGAAATACAACACCGTACCTAAATAGCTCCTTGCTTACCTAAGTCCATGATAAAATCCCTGTGGTATTTACTGTGATGATGTGACCTTGTTTGGAGAAGGGTTTAACAGCAAGTGAAACACGCTCCACCACATGCAAATTAACGTTCTTGCGTTCTTTTGCACAGCTGTGAATTGAAAGCCTATTTATATTTGATAAACAAACAAATGTGGAGATTTTAAAAGTGTAGTGAGTCACAAAAATCGCGATTTGGGATGTGAAAGAGGTGCCACAGCTCATTTTAAACCCGTTTAAAGGAGTATGTAACTTTAATTTTCAGTGTCAGTTTGTTGCATAGAACTACAAATGAAAAAAATACTGCAATTCACAACTTTTAAACACCTTTAGAAAACTATTAAATTGGGATAAATAGGCTTCAACATGTGGCAAAGGAGTTAATATGCTGGGAAACTACTGTACATTCAGAAATGACTGTGCAGCAACAGTAGTAGTGAAGGCCTCCAATGAAAGAAAAAAAACCACACACACATTAGTGCTCATTTCATTAAACCAGTGTCAAACCATGCATTAGACAGCGACTGCACTGGGGTTAAGAAGGATCTAATGTCGTCCAAACTCTGCTCTCAGCGTGGCCCCTCCACAAACATACAGCACAACTTTACCCTTCACTGAACTTCACCACCGAATACAATGAAGCAGAAACAAATTCGGGCACTAACAAGGCATGGGGCTTTTGCTGATAAATGTCAGTTCAGGCAGTTTTTAAGAGTGCAGATGAAAGAGTTGCAATGATGCATAGAGTCTTTTTTGATATGCCCTAGAAACTTGGGCTGGGTATTGGTATTCAATACTGTTAAGAAATCGACTGAAAAAAACACCACTAAGTAGTATCCAAACTTCTGCAGTCAAATAATACCTGCCTTTTATCATTCCTGTACCCAGATCGAACAAAAAAAAAAGACTATTTGTAACATTTTTGTTACAGCCAATCACCGCAAGCATATTTCGACTGAATGTGATGTGTGATTGGTCCCCTTCCACCGGTATAAATACAACATATAATATCTATGAAGTTAGGCATAGTATATTTGATAGAGTTAATGGTTCAGCATGTCAAAATGCAACCAAAACACCTGAAGGTACATCCTCACCAATAGGTTTAAAACACACAGCTATTATTACATTTACAGTATGCACCTCAGGCGTTTTGGAGCCTCTGAGACAAAGTGGTTAAATTATTTTTCATGCTTTCTGACAGTAACACATTCTACATCTGCTTGTTCTTAAAGGCTGCAAAATATCGTCAAACAGAAATATTAATATTTTATGCATGTCTTACACATAAGCTTGAAAACTTTCCCCCAAAATTCAGCTTATTTGGCTTCTATGTAAACTTCCACTACAACTTAAAATAAAGGAAAGTGGGTTAGACAGCAAAGAATGAGTCTGAACTGACGGATATCAGTATGACAGTGCTGTTTAAGAGGTTAACATAAGTTTGTATGAAACATATTAACAGAGAGATCAAGTTAGACAAGGACCCCTCTTGTCTGCCACGTCACTCCCATCACCAGAGTGTTAACTGCCTGAGCGCTCAACACAGAATTGCATGTTAAACCTGTTGACCTCTACAGTGACGCTGCAGACAAATAGCTGTGAGGGGCCGGCGGGCTCCACACTCCCCCGCAGCAGTAGCCTCTGTGGGGCAGATCCAGCCGTCTACATGAAACAGAGTTCACACTCCCTGGTCAGAGCGTCTTACTGCAGCCTCATAACTCATCGAGGTCGTAAAAAGCTGCACAATGAGCCATCAGACCACATGTGGCGTCCTACAGAAACATGCTTACATCACGACCCCAAACATTTTCAGATGAGAGAGCCCAAACCTCACAGAGATGCTCACACTCCACATTCCTCTGTTGCATAAGCATGTCGTGAGCAGGTCAGAGGTCAGCACCGACAACAATGGCCTCCAGTTTGAGGGAGCGAGGAGGGTGAGAGAAAGGAGACACCTTCCTGGAGCGCAGGAGGTGGTATTGATTGATGCTGTGCCGAACTGTCTTTTCTCCAGTAAAGCAGGGAGCTTTTATCGGCCATTATGGCCTCAACAAGCAGAAGATTGGGTTCCCCTGATGCTCTGAAATCCCGCTCAACGGCTATTATGCTGCACAGAACGAGCGGGGAGATAATCCCAGGCATCTCTTTTCACACCTGTCCACTCATATTCACATGACAAAGAGAGCTTGTGTGAGTGGAGTCTTCATTTGCATAGTTTGGTCCTCTTTATATGCAACAGGAGGAGAAAGGGAAACATCTGACGAAAGGAATAAATATCTGCTGTGCTGCCAGTTTGAGCATTTTTAGGTTTCTCTCTAATATCCAAAGTTTGCAAAAATCTCAGTTCATGAAGATCTGAGAGACAAATTATCCATTATTACAGTGGGATTGGTAGACTTGTTCTGCTATTAAGTGCCAGTGGCTACAACATTAGTTTTACATGGTGAAGTGTTGCCAAACAATATAGCAATTAAATATGTCATCACTGTAAATTAAGCATGTACACTGCATTAATTTAATAAGAGAATAAACATTTTTGGGTTTTTTTTTAAAAAGTGAATGCTCAAACAATTCACTGATTAGTCATAGAGCTGGGCAATATATTGATATAAAATCGTGATATGAAACTACAAATCATCTTAGATTTTGGATATTGTGATATTAAAAATGTCATCTTTTCCTGGTTTTAATAAAAATTTTCTGAATTTACCAGACTTTTCTAGTTGCTCTACAATTTGCTTTTCATCCATTTATTCATTAAATCCACATTTCCATTATGATATTGGATTTTTTTTCCGTATCGCCCACACCTGATTAGTCAATTGACAGGAAATTGCAAATATTTCTGATAGCTGAAAAAAATTTCAACCATTTATCAGGCAAAAGGCCACGTTTACTAGCTTCAGCTAATCAAATATGAATACTTAGCGGCTGCAACTAACAAGTATTCTTATTACTTTGTTTGAAAGTCCAAAACCAAATGATTCATTAATCAACCTTCACTTTGTTTTTAGTGCTATGATCATATATCTTATTTTACTGACTATTATGTAACTCAAACTGATAAAGAACTTACCTGCATTATTACAAACCTTTCTACCCACCAACCAAAGCGGTCTTATTAGTATATTTCAGTTTCTCATAACCAGGTTGAGACCTTATTCAGGTTTCTGATATGTTTCACGTGATCTCGACACAATCGAGACACCCAAAAACCGCCAACATATCTCACAGATAAGGAGCTGGCGCTGTCTCTATTGTAAAACCACAGCACACCATTTGGGATCAAAGACTTCCAGTTCTTTCTTTCTGCCTCAAATCAGCTCACCACTTCATCAGATTACTTCCCACCTCCCCCCAATAATAGTCTGTCCGTCCACTTTACTACATAATCAGCTGCCTATGGGCTCGACCTAACATATCTGGCACAGCCCAGAGTGCTGAAGCCCGGCATTACAGCCTGGATTGTGACCAGCTTTCAAACGGCTTTGCTCGGCACTGCTGAGCACCTAATAACAGGATGTGGAGCGCCAACTGAAAAACTGGTCAAACTCCAAGTTGTGCTGCCCCGAGGGCACCGAGTTACAGGGGGCTATCGAGTATAAGAGAAGGGGATACGGGAAGCAGGGTGGTTATGGAGAAATGCCACCATCACCTTAATGACAAAACATTTCTTCCAACAATTTCTGTAAAATCTGAGCGCTTTGTTTCAAAGTCTACTTAATCACAGTACTGGCAAGAAGTGCTTGTTGGCAGCCACGGCTTCATATCAGAGTTCCTGCATGTGTCTAAACCACAGGAATTAGGCAAGAGTGCGACATGATTTAAATTCAATAACAATGAACACTGCCTCCCAATACACACACACACACACACACCACCAACTCCACCGCCAGCCGACAACCCCTCCCTCCCTGTTTCTCCATCTTCCCAACATCTGAGAGCTGCTAATGTTTCTCTTGCTACACAGGGTCTATTAAAGCAGACACATGTATGGGAGGAATTTGGAGACTTTTGGGAAAACAAGAGCTTTTCTTTGATTTTGAATTATTTATGGATCTACAACACCGAATCCAGGGACAATGTGTTAAAGTGAGAACATTTTTGCAACCTGGTCCCAAGATGTTAAAGAGAATAACACCAAGAAACATAAAGTTAGAAAGGAAAAAGGCAAACTACAGCAGCACAAGTTAACCTTAATATGCACATCCATATCAAATATCACACTAAATTGCAACGATAACAACCTTTCATGAATAACTTGTTAACTTCCACAAAAAATGACCCCTGACCTGACCCCTATACACCCTCCTGTATGTTGACAACTTGATACTTGATTTACTTATACGAATACACACTGGCCATGGCGTTAGCCATGATTGATTGAAGTCTATGAACTTCATTTCTTCTTTGCTTGACTGATACAGAAAGTACGGTATTTTGTATTTTACTTCATCATACTTTTGAACCTTTTGAATGTTAACTTCATAATATTTCTGTAATTTCATGTTTTTTGAGTGCATGATCTAATAATATAGGTAAAAGAAATTATGTAAATTCTGTTTTTAAATCCTGTATCTGGAGTGATTTGTTTATCATACATCATAATAAACTTTATTTACAAAGCTCTTTTCAAAACAAAGCTACAAAGTGCTTTGCATGGTTGAACACAGATTTGAGTATCAAGAGGGCCTTAATGCACTGTAGTTTTAAAACAAGTAAAAATATGTGTGTGTGTGTGTGTTGTTTTCCATGCTATTAAATGAATCCAATATTGGAAAATGATTTAAATGTTACGTATTGTACTTATATATCATAAATAGTTGTTATATTACCCTGCCCTACTTGTCACCTGGTCTTTGTAATAGTTTTGACAGCTGCCCCCATCACAACATGGGCCTCCTTCCCATATCACCCCACAGCAGAGTTAATAAAACAAAAACTCCTGACTCATTGCGACAAAAACAATCTCCTTTCCAGCTTAAGTGAAGCTGTCCTGGAGTAAAGGTGCTTTCCCTTCAGAGGATTTACTTTTCACATTATTATGACATTAAGCAAGGCTGACTCACCTCATTGGATGGTATGCTGACAACACCTGTTGATCTCCTCTTTTCCCTCAACTTCCTCTTCTCAATCTGCCCTTTCCCCTTCCGAGCACTGGGACCAGTGCTGTTCTTCTCCTTGACTTTACTGGGTGATGGGCTCCCCTTGTCACTGTCATTGCACGCCATGGGGCTGGAGTCCGGGGACTTGTCCGTCTGAGGCGGGGCCTTCTTCAGGTTGCTTCCCGGCGGGGTGGCGGCTGTGGGTGAAGCGGTGCAGGCAGCAAGGTGGTGCGTTTCCTCCTCGGGTCTCTTTAAAGCAGAGCCGGAGGAGGACCGAGCCACCGCGTAGGAGGAGGGGAGGTAGCTCCCCGCGGAGGCGCTCCGGTCCGGGCTGCCGTTGTTAGTGAGCTCGGTGGTCAGCGGGGCGGCGTGGCGGTTACCGGTGTTGCTGTTTGGGTTGCTGGCACCCAGGGGAGCACCCGTCGCTGCGGCTATGTCCCCCAGCATTTTGGCTCGCATTTTCTCCCGTTTTGCTTTCCACTCCTCCAAAAAGTCTGTCGTGGCGTTGGACTTAAATCCACCCGTTGCCATGATCCCCTTTCTGACGAGTTTGTTAAAATTAACGTAAAGTTGATATGAAGTTTGGTCCTAATGGCACCGCATTCCTCAAGTGATTAACCCGGGTGCTGTTGACAGGTAGAAGTAAAATAAAGTCAAAAACAAAACGTTTTTTGTCTTTTTGGCCTCTTTTTAAGACACAAATGCATTTATTTTTCCACTAACGGCTCACGCCGTCAATAACAACAGGTTCCTAAAGTTTGCTGTTAGCTTAAATGCGCAAAAGTTGCAAGTCTTCGTGTATCTTTAATTATGTTTTCTCGAATAAAAGTACCGTAAAGTGTGCAAAAGTTGACTGAAATGAAGAAGTCAGGTAAAAACTCACCTGTTTGGAGCCGTTTGAGTCGTTAAACTGCTCTGCTCGGTTCGACCAGGTGTGCCCGCGGTGCTCTCAGATGAATGGCGCTGGTCTCGAGCGCTGAGAGCCGCGGCGCTCGCTCTGCCCTCTGGCACACCGGGTGAGTCCGAGAACACCCGAGCACTTCCGACAACAGCCGAAGCAACCGAGGAGCTCAGCACGAGCACAATGTATAGTCCTTTAATTCAGGAGATTTATGATACTTTTTAAAGGTGTTTGTGGTATTTTATACATCACTTTATCATACTTTTGAGCCTTTCAAATACTATTTTTACAATATTTCTGTAATTTCATGGTTTTCAAGACTAATAATTTAAGTACATTAAATTATGTAAATTCTGTTTTTGGTGTGACTTTGTTTTTCTATAGGTTTTAAATCATGTAAAAGGAGTGATTAGCTTATAATACATAATAATAAACTAAGTTACAAAGTGCTTTATGTAGTTAAAGTAAAAAAAACCCATTTTTTTTTGTCTTTTTAGCCTCTTTTTAAGACCCAAATATATTTATTTTTCCACTAACTTCTCCCCACATAAATAACAACAGGTAACAAAGTGCTTTACATGTTTGAACCCATGCTTAAATACTTCAGGTGTTAGACAAATACAAGAAAAAAATACAATATGGTAATAATAATAAAAATAAATACTAATAATAACACAAATAAGAAATGTTGGCAATAAAGCGTCCTATGGACTGCGGTGAGGTAAACAAAATCAAACAATTAAAATAATACAAGAAAATAATATAATACCCAATGATAAAATAAGATAGAAACAATAACAATACTAAAAAAGACAGACTGAAAAAAAACAATGTGCTAAAATTAGTAAAAGTTTATTTTTTCAAGGTAAGTTTTAAGACGTGAAAGAAATGCACTTTTTTCATAATGCAAGCAAAAGAGAGATCAATTAATCATGAAAATAATCGTTAGTTGCTGCCCAACAGGTGTGTGAAAGTGTGGTGTCCTTGTAAAGTGTGCAACATGACAGTGATCTTTCTCATAAAGGAATTTCATATAGAAATAATTCAGAATGAATCCTTTGAAAATGTTCTGACCGACAATTTTTCAACTGCACACTCTTGCCTTTGAGCAAAGTTTAGAAGGACCTTGAAAGCACCATTTTTGCAGTTTATGCCATCAACAGGTGTGTGTCGGCTGTATAAAGGACTCAGCACAATGTCAGAGATTTCTTGTCTTCAATAGGCCTTTGATAATTGCACAGTTGGAGTGCAACATTTGTGCAGACGAGCGTTTGTTTGACGAGTGAGCTCTCCCACGCAGATCCCACAGACTGACTCCCTCTGGCGCCGGGTGACTCATCCAACCCGCTCTGATCACAGGAGAAACTCCTTGTTTGTCTGATGTACTCTCTTGATTCCAGCTAAAGGGAAGGTTGAACACAACATGCCTGACAAGTTTATTTCTCTCCATTATGATGGGGTTGTGGTCAAGAAATCTGAATACCGAAAGTTGTAATCACCTTCACACCTTGATCCTGTATCTTTTTACAGGAAAACATCACCTTTATGTCCTCATTCAGTTGTCTATAAAATTATTTTAGTCCAGGCCTTTTAAAATGTCCTTCACATACCACACAGCGGTTTTAATGCATTTGCTACATAATAATGTGCACATGTAAAGTGTTCCTGGTTTTACTGAAACATATAATGCCAACATTTATTCTGGCGTTTGGGTTCAAGCAAGCAGGAAAGTAAATGTATCATACTTTATATTCTCATCTTATATTTTGCACAAAACTGAAATACTCAAGAATTTACAATTACTTGTAATTTGTATTTAAGTAAATTTATTTAAATGCATTCCATTCTGGTTGTTTTTTAAATTTTGTCATTTCATTTTCAAAAGGGATCTGTAGATAAATATTCAGTTTTTTATTGAATGTTTGATGGTCAAAATGACCTTCTCCGAGGATATGCTGGACCCTGGTGGTTTCATCGATGAAAAGTCCTTGAAGTTCTCGGAAAAAAATGGAAATTTTTACATCTACAATTCAATGATTTCAAACTCCATCTGCTGAGGTAGATTGTGTGAAATGATGGAAAGCTCCAAAGACAGCAAACAACTCACTTTGCATTCTGCAGAGTCAAGTATCACTTCTGATCTTCATACAGTTGGCATCATTATTTCATCTCCGTCCTGCAGCTCTCCTGCGTAATGATCCCAGCTTAGAGGAAATATAATTAATCTAAAAAAGTGCAAGTCATTGCCATTGTCATAACTCTGCGTGGCCTTCCAGTGATATTCAATCCCGGAGCGTTTCTGCCATTAACTCAATATACGAGCAGGTTTCTCCCGACGCTGTGATTTAAACCTGCTATAGGTGCTTACTGTCACAGAGCTCATTTCATGAAGGATAATAGCACTATAAGTTAACTGTGCAGAAGGGTACGAGCCTCAAGGTGTTAGATTTGTGTGCGTCAAGCTTGGTCCCAAGGATGCGTTGACTTTCAGGCAGGTTTACCATTGATATCTATTTTTCTCCAAACATAGCCTTTATATGAAAAGAGGGTTCTGGATGTAAGTTTTTACATGCATTCATTATTTTATTATTTTATTTATTAACATAACTGAGACCTTCCTCGACTTTCTCGGTTGCCTCTAACAGCCTCTCAATGACTTCTATGTAAAGGACTCAAGGGCTGAATTTCCCGAGAAAAAATCCAAAGTGAAGATTAGTGTGCAGCAATAATGAAAACTAAGCTTAACTAAGAAATGGAGACCGGCACAAACCACAACAAAGACTGGATAACATCAGCTTATTCATCCAGACTCGAGGCACTGATATGCAAATTATCACATAGAAAGATGGACAACACGACAGTTTCCCCAAAGTGAAGTCTTGATCGCCCCCTGGTGTCTGGCTGCAGTATAGGTCATAAAGCCTGCCCCTCCATGTTAGTGAATGGGACATAGGCCAAACTAAAAACTCAAAGTACACACCAAATATATTTTTCCCAAAGATGGTTTTTGTCACTGAAGGTAGTTTTCATCCCCCTGATGTTTGTTCAGCTGATCATTTTTATGATAAGTCGGGATTTAACGAATTATTCAGTTCAACAAAAAGGGGATTTTCCAACATGATTGACAGCTGTGCTTACAATCAATTCAGTATTTTATGTCCCATTTATGTTTAATGTTATTTATGCTATGATTTATCTATTTATTGGTGTACAACACTTTGGTCAACTCTTAAATGTGCTTTATAAATAAATCTGAATTGGACAAATATGAATGAAATGAATGCAAAGTGTGGACAGAGGGCTCCATCTGTGTCAGTATCTAACATCGAGCAAACAGGAGCTCTAAAGCACTGTTGTGGCCGATGCAGTTGGATGCTGCATTTTCACTTAATAACCTCAGAGAGAGGTTTCACTAATAACACGGATTTTGTGAAAGTTCATTCACAGAATCTTTGATGGATTTGTGTTATTTGCAGCGCAGATCTAAAAATGTGACACTCATCCACTTCTCCGAGTCGGAGAGTGGGAGGCATTCAGCCGTTATCTCTTTGAGTGCCGGCCCTGTTACAGATAATGAGAAAACTTGGGTGGAGTCAAAGGGAGTGAGGCGCCTTTCCTAAAAATAAACCCTGATCTATGGACTCAGGTCACACTGCTGCATATTTTGCATATTTCTGTCTGCTTTTGAGGAGGAAAAAGAGAATGAGGGGGCACGAAGGTTGTCGCCGACTTCTCTCTTCCGTGCCAACACAAACGCTGCTGCTTTCAACTAAACCCCATTCCAGTAATGTATTCCCAACGTGCTTAAAGTGTTTGGTTCGACCTATCCCGCACGCTGTCTGAAAGCTCTGTAATGAACGGCCATATTTTGTAACCCACAACACGTTTGCAGTACGGAGGAAGAATGCATTGCTCGCCCGCCTGTAAAATGAGCCCCGGCAAGTAATCTGAAATTTATATTAAACATAACAGTGTGTAATGGCCGCTCTTGCGTTCACACATTTTCATTTATTTGACAGTAATGTTTCAGTCAAAAGCCATTAGGTGGGTAATTTTGTAGCGAGGGAGCCTACACCAGGAGCTCACTCCCCCATGAAATTGTTTATCCAAGAGTAAGTAAGTATTCAAGAAATGTTTCTCCCGAGCCGCCCAGATGTTGGTTTGCACACAACCGTTCTGCAGAAACCCTCCACTGCAGTCTGGATAAGATTGTTATAAATTCAAAAAGAGAGACGGAGACTCGTGTTTTCAGACGTCAGGCGATCAGACACTGATGCTCTGAATGTAAATAACACGATTATCTGTCCTCTCTACGAAGAACTGACTCATAAATCAGAAACATGAGCTGGCTATGAGTTTAAAACTTTATACTTAAACTTTTAACCTTCAGTTTACTGTGATGAAACCACCAGCAAAGATCGCTTTTGGCGAAGAAATGCAGGAGCAAATTCTGATGCGCTGATGCATTTAAGAAAATCAGATGAATAATTTGGTAATTTGTGAGTTTTAGAGGTGCTGGTAGGTGATTTTGTTAAAAGGCAACTATTTTCCAAAATGTCAAACTTTTCTTCTGAACTTTATATTTTAAGGGAACAAATGTTGAGCATCTTAACCGAAACTTAAGATAAAATATGTAACATTTCTGCATTAAAATGTCGAAAGGTTAGATCTTTGTTGTAGATTTTCTCATGTTGTGTGACGACGGCAGATGGCTGTAGCTCCTCGAAGCCTTGCTACTTTTTTTGCTGTATTTTGCTATATTTTTCTAATTTTTTGACACCGCGTTGGTCCGACTTTCGTGAAAACCGGGTGATTCGTCATTTTAAATTGTGCAATGTCTCAGAATTACACAGTAACAGTAATGTGTTTTTTTTTTGCTGCACATCATCTTTTTTTAAAATTAATTGCATGTCAGTTTGTAACACAGTCATACAGTAGAGATGACTACCTTATGACTTATTTTAGCGTGAATAAAAAACAGGTGGACACACCATAACATGGTTGGGAAAACAGTTAGCTGTGATGTAAATTATACGTGATATTATTGTGAAAGGGCAAACACATGCATGAGGTGACATCGTTATCTGGGAGTTGTATAGTGATAACCAAAGGGTGTTTTTGTGACGTATGGATTCAGGATATAGAGAACATTACTCACATGCCCTGATGATCCTGGATTTGAACTGTTGAGCTTCCTGTCAAAAGGCTTCCGTGGTTTAACCCTCGTCTGTGACTGTCAGGCTGGGAGTCAGTCGTTCTGCATCAACAGCAGGACCGGAGGGACAACAGGTGACACACACTTTCTGTGAAACAAAAGGAGTGAAAGTCAGCGTACTGTCATCACAACATTCAACTGTGACACGAAATTTCAGCTATGAGTAACTAAAAGGCTGACATATTTCGGTGCATAATGAGCTCACAGCCGTAATGTTCCTGCAGGTTCCTGTTGTTGTGCAGACTGTCTTCTGTCCAGCTCGCAGGTTTGTCCGTTTTCCCCTCTGTGCCCTCCAACGGCTCCTAGTGTCATCCCAGTGCCATCTGCAGGGTGCCATCTGTTGATGATGGCGGTGTGACTGGGTGGGTCACCATGCCAACCTCCCCGTGCCCTCACTTTGTGATGCTGAGTCATCTGAGTCCTCTAAATCTATAGGTTTGTCAGTCACATTAAGATGTGAAGTGAACACCGGACTCCCACATGGAAGTCCGAGGTCTGTTGACCCATTCATCGCCCCTCCAGCGTGCCCTGCAGGTGCCCTCGCACTCCTTATATTATGTCGTTACTGTAAGCGTTTTAACCTGGCGCCACCCAGCAGCGCATCATGCGGACGCAAAAGGCTCCCAACTGGCGCTGACCGTCTGCACATCATAAAATAACACTGTGAACGGTTCTGGCCGGCGCGTTCTCTGCTGATGCCTTCCGCCGGCGTATCATGCAGATACAGTCTGTATCTTACGCCCAAAGCACTGCAAAAGCGGCAGTATTTGACGACTAAATAATGAGAAAGGGCTGGTCGTTTTGAAGCCTTGAGGGTGGAGCCAAATTAATTACCATAATTTTCACTGTTAATTCTCACAAATCCAAATTCTCTACGTTAGTTGTGCTAAACCAACAGTCCAAAAACAAAAGTAATTCGGGACGCTGGAACCGGTTTCATAATTCTTGATTAATTCTGTCAACTCCCTGTTTGATAAGTTTATCACTGAGCTCATCTGTCCTCTCCTTGTATGACCTCCTCAGTGTCCCGACGACACATCACAGTTCAGGATATTTCCTCTAAATGCTGCTGACACTCAGAGAGAGACAGAGACGTCTCTATATCCTCTTTCCTCGATGCAGCCTCACCAATCCACCGCCGCTTTGAATCACTCTTTCCTAACCGAGTGTGTTTGTCTTTGTTTCAGTGACAGACTCGAGCTGTCACTTCATCGGGACGCCTCGATTTGTCATTGTTTGTCAGCGGAGAGAAACCCCGCTGCTGTTTGTCCTCAGCTCTGAGGGGTTTTGCTCATCCAGTGTGTCTAAGTCCCGCGTGCTTGTGATGGCGGGTTTGAAATTGCAGTTTGGGGGAGGAGGTTTGTTTGGCTTGCTGCACTTTACGGTAGAGCGGAGCGGGAGATTAGGCCGTGGTGGAAATAATACGAGTGGGAGAAAACGAGTGTGAGTGTCTCTGTGTGTGACAGCAGTTGCCAAGATCTAATTCCTTCTTTATGGATGATTTCCAACCTCGAAAAGCACAGCCCGTCATCTCGTGGTGGAGCTGCTGTCAGGAATCAGACAGAAATCAGGAGATTTACATTTAAGGGCTCCGAGGCTCCTGTTGAGACTCATTACAGGTCACACTTTCAAGCCAAGAGCGGCTGTGCTTGCAATGTTTTTTTTCTCAAATTTTAATCTTGAGATCATAAGTTAATTACTCATTTTGTTATCTTAAGATAATAAACTTGTTTTCTCACGATTCCAGGTTAACCATTTAACACCTGAATTCAGTTTGCTTGTGCTGCATTCAGATGCCTTTTACTAGCATTTAAACCTTTGAGAAAATTGGTTTTCTGTTTAAAAAAAAAGTGGAAAAAAATAATAAGCAACTTGGAAGGAAATGTGTAGTAAACTATTAGGAAAAGTCGACAAGGACACGATTTTGAAAATTAGCTTGGAGGATTATTAGATATTATCAAAAAATTAAGGAAAAATGTCCAGGAAACTTTGTTTAAATTTAAAATCATGTTACAGATTTTTAAAAAAAAATCTTGAGCACTCTCTTGAGGTCATTTTCTTCAAAATTTTCTTTTCTATTTTTTGCAGATAAATGTCTGTAACTTTGAACTTATTTCTTAGAAATGACTGTCTTCTTTAGAAAAAAAAAAAAACATGGCTGTTCTTGGCTTCCGTACATACCACTGTTTTCTATATATCATATTCAACTTTACTACAAATCACGTGTATTTTTGGATTTCTGCTGACAAAGAGTATGTGGTCAAACAGAATGAGCTGGAGAATAGATAAAAGTCTGCTGAGCCACATTTATCATTTACAACAGATGTGAAATTAAGTATGCAGGTTAAACATCGGGACGCACACGCTGAAGTATAGCTCGCTATAATGACAGAAAATAATAGCCTGATGTCATCGTCTTTGCCTCTGAGCCAGCCAACCAACACAAAAGGAGGCATTAATTCAAAACATTTGTTACTACAATGACACGGGTTCACTTTCTTAGGCCAGGAATCTGTCTACACATCTTTTTTTTTTCTTTTGCTGAAGTCCTGATGTAGACATTATGCTGTGGACGGCTGAGGAAACATGTCCATGTCACTGCAAAGACACAAACCAGACGTCCTAACCACGTGCTGAGGCAATGGAAAAATAGAAAAGCGAGACACTTTTGCATGAGTCTGAGCAATTATGGCAGATACCGCCGCTTATCCCCAAAACTAAATCCAAAGATCAGAGCCCTTCATCACAGATCTAAAGAGCAAGTCGCAACCTGGTGAGCTGTTTTTGAAGATAAAAACAAAAACTCGTTGGTTTCATAATCACGCTCACATAAACGGTGGTGGAGAACTAGATTTACTCAGGTACAGTTTTGAAGCGCTTGCACTTGAGTGTTTCTGTTTCATGCTACTTTATACTAAATTTTCTAATTTAATTACTTTGCAGATGTAATTATTATGCCCCAAAATCAACTAATAAACTATATTATTATAGGTTATGCTGCAGAGAAGTATGTGTGTTTTGAGTGAGTGTTTCAGTATTTAGTATCACATCCACATTTCTCCTGATTGTGCATGCTCACCAGCTAAAAGAAATCCCTCCACCATAATAAACCCAGTTTCGTGCACCTGACTGAGTCTGCAAAGCTGTGCACCATCTACTGGTATGATGGTGTAGCAGCAGTGAAATACCTCTGCTCCCTGTTAGAGGCCGAGCAGGTACTTTTTAGGTACTCAGACACGATATTTAAAATAATTTCTTATCAGCATACATGACTGGTTATTAGTCTTTAACAACCGTAAAGGGTCAGTTCACTCAAATTACAAATATATACAATATTTTTCAGTTTTACACCAAGTCTTGTCTAGTCATGTATGGCATGCCATTAAAGTCAATATTTAATAAATAAATGAATAAATAAGCTTGTGAAATAAATAAACATGGATGTGAAATGAATCAGAAGTAAACTGATGTGGAATTGTTCAGTAAAAGTCCAATGAAATAAATAAAAAATATGCAATTTAAGTCAATGTAAATAAATAAATATGCCACAATAAATACATATGGCAATGAAATAAACTTCAAAATAAAAATTAAAGTCCCCCAAAATACATTAAACTAGTCTATTTGATAATGCAATTAAGTCAATATTAAATCAGTTAAAATAAATAAATTAGCCTATTAAATAAATAAACATGGATATGAAATAAATGTGGAATTACACATTCCTATAAAATAAATAACAATATATTTAACATTTGTCTCAGCAGTTAAATGTTAAAGTTAAATAAAGAGAGATTAAAGAGTGTAGCCTCTTTTTCAACTCTCCTGGCCAAGACAGGGAGCAACAAAAAGAAGTTACTGACAAACATCATATGACAAATACTCCAAAATCTGCCACAAAATCACAATGAAACAGACATGTGGTTATAAAATACCAAATACACAATGATTTCATCACAGAAATTAAACCTAAACAGCACCTTTTGACCAAAACACTGAGTGAATATCTAACCAGTGCGTGTGAAAATGTTTAGCCCTTTATGAAATCCATTTATATAAACTGAATGAAATCGGTGTCAAACGGGTTATAAATAAACATTTAAATAATCAGACGTGGGAACTTTACAATGTACAAGTTTATTTTTAATGAACTCTTCAGTGGTTGGTAGTCACAGCACAGCTTGCATGTATTAAGCCACACACCTATTTTACAAGATGACGGGAAAAAAAATAAAGGAAAAAAACAAAAACAAAAAAAGTCTAAACCAGAGTAGATGGTCATCAGTCCATCTGCAGTGACTTTTTTTTATTTATTCATTTTTTTAAACTTTTACTAAAATATCCTTAAAAGGCCACTGAAATGCATAAAATGTTTTCAGATGCATGGAATATTTGATGGTGGCGATTTGCTTTAACCTGACATCAAGACTCCTCACATGGCATTGACAGTGCATGTAGACATTTGTAAAAAGGACTGGGTTAGCGATACCTAAGATATTTTATTTTTAGTGACAACACCTTGGCTATAATACTACAGCTTTTTTTTTTAAAAAAAAAAAATTGGAAACAAAATTAACAGCACTCTTCCAAGATACTGAATACAATGAAAGTGAAATGTAGTGAAGCGATTATTTCTTTTTTTTTATCTCACAATTATGTGAACACTTATTTTAAACTGGAAAAAAAAAGCACTGAACACTTTGCCAGCTGTCCCGTGTAAAGAGAGAGAGGCTCTACGGTACTGTATCCAATGTCTATAAAAAGAACAAAATAATTAAAACACACCTTTTTGTCCTCTGGAATTTGTATACTTTTAATAGTAACAGACGGGAACCATAAACGCATGCCATGTGCTGGTCTCAAACAAATACATACAGGTATATACAGCATCACTCAGTACCTGCTAAAACAAAGTGAGAAATACAGAGTATAAACTGACTACACTACAAACTTAAAACAAAAAAAAAAAAAAAGAGGAGGAAGGTGAGCGATGGAAGCGGTGGAAGAGTGAAAATCCTATTTGTGATGGACTCATTAAAGCATTAAAAAAAAATGCATATTGCACATACAGTGAAAGCTTAAATTCCACCAGGTCCGCCTCGCTAAAGCGCAAAAACGAAAAAAAAAAATTCCCTCTTGGAGGAAGACACACAGAGGTAACAAAAATGACGGGGCGCGAGTGTGTGTGTGCATTTGTGTGTGTGAAGGGAGCCGGTACGGGGCAGAAGTGGCACTTTATTTAAAAAAAAAAAAAAAGGGAGCACAGCACACAACACAAGGAGAGGAAAAACAGAAAGATTGTGGCACAAATAAAATCAGGTGTTGGATTTAAGTGAAAGCCGAGAGAAAGAGAGAGAAGAGAGAAGAGAAAGATCGCTGCGAGTGTTTTTTTTTTTTCCTCTTTATGTACAACTAAGGCTTATTGGTTAAATAGTTTTCAGGCTTCTCCGCCCGTTTTTACATGCTGATCACACATCTCCGTTTTGCTCTGTAAACTCAGTGGTTCTATCAGGACAGCAGCCACACGATCGAGTGGGTAAAAGTCGAGGAGGATGGATGGATGGATGGATGCTGCAGAGGTGGAGGAGCAAAAAAAAAAAAAAAGGAGATAAAGAGCTGGGAGGAGGAAAAAAAAGAAAGAAAAAGGAGTCTCTGATGTCTGTTGCAATTAATATCTAAATGTGCAATTCCATTAGTCACTGCCATGGGGGACTAGGGGGTGCAGAAGACGGGGTGAGGCGGGGGAGGGGGGGTCTGGTCTACTTGGAAAGCTTGCTAATGACTCGAATGAGCGCTCCGTTCTCGTCCTTTAGTCTCTGGTTGTCTGCTTTCAAGTCTGGGAGCATCTGAAAGGGAATAAAAAGGAAACAGGGAGGAGGAGGAGAGAGAGAGGAGAAGGCTTAGACAAGTCTCGACAGACACACGGTGTCGTTAAACCAGTCAGGCCGGTTTTACAAACTGTTAATTGCAGCCTGTGTAAAGCTCGGAGTCACACGGCATCTCTCATGTTTTGTTTTCACCTCTTTGTTTAAAAAAAAATTGAAAAAAGGAAGAAAAATCCTTGTTCCAAGTCAAAAGAGAGAAAAGAAGAAAGCGGGCACACCACAGGCCAAAAATCCTGAAAAAGCCATGCAGAATCTGAGCGGCTGCTCGCCGGCAGCCACAAAAATACATAGCAGAGACTAAAAAAGACTTTATTTGATTGAGTGCAAAAAAAATTGTCATCTGGATGGCTCTACGTATCTACAGAACCCTGCAGGTGTCAGGAGCCACTCTGCGTTTCCTCTTTGTAAAAAATAAGGATATTGTGCTCCCAAAAATACTGTCAAGTTTCAGGTTGTTGTGACTATTTAGAGGCAAATTTAAAAAACCTGCTCAAATAAGACGAAACACATTCTCACTCACAACGTGTCTAATACAAACGCTTGGTCAGTAAATGACTTAATATCACAAAATAATGAATTAGTATCTCAAAATAATTACTCAATATTGCAAAAAAAAGAATTACTATTTTAAAAATATTTACGTAATATCGCAAAATAATGATTTTGTATCTCAAAACAAAATAATAATGACTTCATGTCTAAAAATATTGACTTAATATCTCAAAATGATAACTTTGTGTCAAAAGTGACTAATCTCAAAATGATTTTGTATTGCAACATAATGAGAAACTTTCGGAAAATAGTGAGTTTGCGTCCCCAAATGATGGTAATCTTTCTCACAATGACTTAATATTGCAAAATAATCACTTAGTGTTTCAAAATGATGCTAAACGTTCTCAAAATAATGACTTAGTATCTAAAAAAATGACTTAATAATGCAAAATAATGACTTAGTATCTCAAGATTATAACTTTCTGTAATCTCAAAATGACTGTGTATTGAAACACAATGAGAAAGATTCGGAGAATAATGACTTAGTATCCCAAAATAATGCTAACATATCTCAAAATAACACAAAAATGATGCTAAATCTTTTCTAAATAATGACTTGGTGCTGCAACATATAGAGACACTTTCTGAAAATCATGACTAACTATCTCAAAATGTTCTCAAAATAATGTAAACCTGCCTCACAATGACTTAGTAACCCAAAATGATGCTAAACCTTTTCAAAAATAATGACTTAAACATCAAACATAACGACTTTGAATTGCAAAACAAGGATAAAGTTTCCAAAAATAATGACTTGGTACATCAAAAAAAGATCTAGTCATTATTTTCTGAAAGTTTCTCATTAGGATGCAAAACTAAGTCATTATACTTTGTATCACAACAAAGACTTTCTCTCACTAATGACTTAGTATCAAAATAATGAGGATTCAGAATATCACTGATAAAAAAACGGGCTTCCATACAACTCTACACACTGCTGTCAACGCATGCATTTATTTGTTGATGTCTGTCAAAATGAAATTTTGGGGGGGGTAAACGAGGGGGAAAGAAAAAAATCGCAATCTCTGAAAATTTGGGTTGAAAAAGTTGATGCCAAAAAAAGAAGCCACTTCATGCAAAGAAGCCAGAACAAGCCAAACTGAACAAGTGACCTCCCTCTGAAGAAGCATCACAGCTCCAAACTCCACAGAGGACACTCTCCTTCACAGTGAACTTCAAAATTAAAAATGTCATTTAGACACCTGTTGACCTTCAATGATACTTACCTGAGCTTTTTCTGCTCTTATTTTTAATATGTTGCTCTGATGTATGTAGGGGCAGCGGTTCCCAACTGGTGGGTCGCGGGTCCATTTAGACTCACAACCATGTTAAGTTTGTGAAAAACGTTATTTTTAAATACAGTGAATTTTCAACACAAAGCTTTATTTTGAAGTCAGACTTCCTGCTGCAGATTTGTTGCTTTTTCTCGAGAACAGTAACTATTTCATTGATGTGTTCCTGGTATTATGTGGCTGTTTTTTCTTCCAAAAAGTAAGAATAGGCCTAAGAGACTGCTCTGTATGTATCAGAGGAGGTGAGTGGCTTTTTTTAACCTTCTCCAAATCTATAAATATTTATTTCCCTGGGCTTCCCTCAGTGTTCATCCCACAGAGGCAGGCATGGTTTCTTTATCAATGACCAAAAAATTTAAAAGATCAAAAAATGGCAAAAATTCTTGTAGAAAAAGTAAATGCCCTTTCTAAAAAGAAAGACATTTCTTTGAAATCACCAAAAATTTTAAAGGGAAAAAAAAGCCAAAAGTTTTCAGAGAAAAAAAAAATAAGCAAAAAAAAATTTGATTAAAAAAAAATGTTAGAAAAAAGAAAAAATTGCCAAAAGATTTTTAAGAAAAAAAGACAATGAAAAATAAAAGGAAAAAATATCTCCCCAATTTTAAAAGAGAAAGAAAAATTGCCAGATTTTTACTCATTTTTTTTTTTAAAAGAAAACTTTTGGAGATTTTGTTTTCCCTATACAGGTCTTGACTAAGCCCCCAGTGTCCCCCAAATCTAGAAATGCTCCTGATTTTCACTACTTTATTCATGCAAAACCTGTTGTTTTACTCTGCTTTAAGCCGACGTGTTATTTACAGTTTGTGAAATCAAACTGAATGTGTGGGAATTTCTCTTATGTGCGGACCTTGAACTAACGACTGAAGTGAAATCTGGACCCAGTGGCTGGACCAGTTGGGAACCACTGATTTAGGGTAATTTTCATAAGCTGACAGGTGTGGAAATGGCCGGCCAGCTGTGTACTGTAAAAGGAGAGTGTCCTATTGTACAAATAAAAGAAAAGACACCCTCCCCAATCTGAAAACCAAAAGCTCTGGGGAGGCAGAGGGGGGCGGAAAGGGGAGTTTACAAAACCAGTGTTGGTTGGGCGGCTGGGCACCTGCCTGTCTATGGGTGCGGGCAGAGCACGAATGGAGCATGAGAAGAATGGGGTTGGGAAGGGGGGAAGGTGAGGAAGAAGAAGGAGGAGGAGGAGAGGAGGAAAAGGAGGAGATGGTGGTGGACAGACGGACGTGGCTTAGAGGTCGACGGTGGGCAGCTGGCTGCAGGCGGACTGCGAGAGCTTTGCCAACACGCGGGACAGGGCCCGGTTCTCAGCCTGCAGCCGCTCCTTAACCTGCCGCAGGGCCTGAACCTGCTTTACCTGGGGGAGGTTCTGCAGGGGGGGAAAACAACAACCACAACACAGGAAAACAAAGAGAGAGGGAGGGAGGAGCAGAGCGAAAGGATGGCAGGAGAGGAGAAGGAGGAGTGAGTTTCAGGAAACAAATGAGGAGAGAAAGGTTTAATGAGAGACAGGACAGCATAAATTAATAGAGAAAGAGGGGCCGAGAGGAGGAGAAAAGAGGGAAAACAGAAAAAGGAAGATTGTTAGAAAATGGGGACAGATTTTGGAAACCGGAGGAATGATTAAGAGCTCTCCGGCTCGGCGTGATGCTTGTAGATAGAATGGAAAAGTGACACTGATAAGATCAGCCAGCTTCCTAAAAATAAACACACTTCGTTATCACAGCCATGAGAACAACACTTGCTTACTAGAATTTAATGGATTTTTTTTTCCTTCTTCCACTCTCTCCTGCTAAAATCACTTTTCGAGAAGAGGAGCATTTAATTGGGTGTCTCAGTGGAAGAGCTTAAATGTGATGTCAACACAGACGGCCTGAGACGAGCCCTGAACTGAATAAGAGACGCACGTTTAGCAGGCGTCACAGAGGTGAAGGACCGCACCGGGCAGAATATAAAGACATATTGTTTTTGGAAATTACATTTGTGAGTAGAGGTTGTATTACACTCTAGGGCTAGACATGAACATATTCAAAACATTAGATACATATTCTTTCAGGGGTTAATTTTTGCTTTAATGTTGCCTCTTGTCAGTTTCTAGAAGTCAGCTAAAGTTTGTCAGCCCCGCTAAAGTCTGAGATGTTTTCTGATGGTTCGTGTGACTGGTTTGGGCTGCCATGAAGGAGAGACTTTTGAAAGCTAAGGTGATATCACCAGACCAAATTGTAAATGCTGGTTAGGGTACGATCACACATGAGTGAAACGGACTCACTTCTTTTAAATGGCAACAAAGCAATTTGCATCTTTGCATCGCACAGAGTTCAACTACAACAATGTTAAACAGGCTGCAGCATCAACAAAGTGTGTGTGGAGGACACTAGTCCCACACTAGTCCAAAGCGTCCCTTCGGACATTTGTCTAGCAGCCAAGACTTACAGGTGTCATCACCTTAAGAGTCAGACTGATTCAACAGCCTGACAGGAGTGTGAGAGTAAAAGACATATACACTGGCTACTTAAAAGTACTTCATGTTTTAGTTTTAAAAGGAAAAAGGAAAGACGAGAACTCTGTAGTATCTCAGTATCTGTTACTTTCCTAACAGAACTAGTCTGAATTGGGGCTCAGAGTCCTGCATCTGGTCACGTACCCAAAGATACACACTGTTGATCTGCAAAAAAGGTGATTTATTAGTAGTATTTTCTTGGTTCGGTTTTTGGGTTACGCGAAGAACATGCTGGTCAGATCACGTTTTGAGCGATGAGTACTTTTTTTTACAATAAATGATAATAATAATGTAATCTATTTCCTGAATTGCCTTCCTTTTATAATATATGATCCTTGTTTCGCATGCATAAAATGTCCATAACCGTTTATTTCAAACGTGTTGTTTTCACAAATGATTATTTTAGGATTCCTGGTTTCGGGTCAGACTGTGGATCTTGTGTCGATAGCTCGGGTGTGGTACTGCACGCGGTGGCAGCTGGGAGAAGCTTTTGAAAATTAGACCCATGCAGGGAGGTCGCCTCATATTCGTGCCTTTGTGGTATTTTGGTTCGAAACTGAACTTCAAGAGAATCATGTATTTGATGACTGCGGCAGCTTTATTTTGTTGATCGTGCACGTCATATTTGTCCCGTTTTAACAAACATGGTGCAGATACGGAGTATTTGAAGCTAAGTTTTTGTACAACAAGAGTCCTGTGTTTGTAATTTAACCCTATTACTCCTTTTGGTAATAAAAATCATACTGCAATAGATGTTTATTACTGAGATCTGGGACAGCGGCTTAAAAGGACACATAGGAGCAGTTTAGTCCATATAAAGTAGTTTAGAACAATCTGTTGTTTATCACCTAATTGTCTCACTGCTTGTGTTTCCGGGTCATAAAATTTACTATTTGGTTACGATAAAAATAAAGAATATTATCTTTTAAACATTATGATATTTAAGATGACTCACCAGCATTTGAATAAGTGGGATTTACATATAAAGGAGCCGTCATAGACTGAAGTGACAGCTGTTAGCGCTATGTTGGAGCTCACAAGTACCACCTACACACTAGCAGAGATGGAAACCCCACTGTGCATGAACACAACATACAATGTGTTTGTGTGTGACAGTGTGTACCTTAAGTTCCTCCTCCATCTCAGAAATCTTCCTTTCTAGAGCTCTTCTTTCCTGCGGGGACGGAGGGGAGCAGGTTAAACTCTGGAATCACACATTTCACTGAGACAATTAGCAGAAAGCACACTGTGGTGCAGCTCTACACACTCAAAATGAGGTGTGGAAGATGGAGAGGGTGCAGCGACAGCACACACACTTGAACACACGCATGTTTTGTGAGGTGTCTGCAAGCAACAGCCAATTCAGACTTACATATTCAGTGATGTTTATGCTATTTATATGTAAGGAAATGAGGGTGAAGATGTTTAAATGTTTTGTTGTTAAGTTGATGAAATGACTCAATGCCAGAGTTGGTCCGAATGTCTTTTTTAACAACAAAAAAGGACATTCTTGTATTATAAAAGGCTGTGAAGATAAATGAATGATGGCCTTAAAGGGATAGTTTGGATTTTTTTTAAGTGGGGTTGTATGAGGTACTTATACATAGTCAGTGTATTTTCTATAGCAGATTGCAGTCAGCACACCAATGTTGGAGATGCACTACAGAGTAAAAAAAAGTACAGCTATGGATGGGGTAGAGCTTTTTTTTATCCAGAGGAAGAAGAAAACATATTTGGAAAGCATGTTTTCTTCAAAAATGAAACAATTTATCAGTTAAAAAAAAAATGTTTTTGAAACAAATTTCCATGACATTTCCAAAACGTTTCCAGGCCTGAAAATTGCTATTTACAAATTCCATTACTTTTTCAGGTTTTTCATGTCCATACAAACCCTGAATGATGCGCATGTGCAACTTTTAAAAGAGATAGAGGAGGCAAGACGGCTTACTCCTTAGCTTATAATCAGCTCTGAAATCAGGCAGTCCTAACTGAAGCTGTTATATATTCTCTCTTCATATCCATCATCTACTGCATGTAATACATTGACTATTCGTAAGTACCTCATATAACCCCAATTCAAAAAAATCAAAACTATTCCTTTGATGAAATGACTCACGGACATGAGGGGTCAGAATGTCTTTTTTGAACATAACACAAAAAAGACTTTCTTGTTTAATAAAATGTGAAGACAAATGGAGGATGTGGTTTAAAAATAACGGATGAATTGTACAAATGAGGAGTTTATGGTTTCATGGCTTCACAGTTGCAGCTGAAGACACCAGCGTTATTATTATTGAATGAGTGAAAAAAACACATGAAAACACACTCATGCACAGGTTCTGTCAACAGCAATTAAACAGTCTACAGTTGCTCTACTTCCTGCATAATTTGAGAAAAACACACTGTCACACACACACAAAAACAACAGAGTAAGCAGTCTTGAGGAAGAGGTGACCACACGCTGCCTCTGAGGTTTTAAAACAGGTGAGAGAGAAGGTGGCGGTGTTCTGGGTGGCGAGGAGGGTCCCTTTGACCCCCGACTACATGTGTGACACGACAGCCAGCAGCAGAGAGTAGACTGATACAGAGAGTCAGGTTAAGATCATACCACCACCCAGATGATATTGGGGCCTGCTTGTTACCTTTAGACATAAACCCATTGGGAGTGTTACCAACATGTTTACAGCAGCTCCGATTTATCAAAAATAACAGACAGAGGACTTCTGAGTAGTTTGAGATAAACTTGAGAGAGACAGAAGTTATACATCATTCAGTAAAGTTCATGTGTTTCTGATCAAAGGAGGAGCTGTGTTATTAAACTGTCATTACCCTTTTCTCCATCTCAAGCTGTGATCGGTCAGCATAGCGTTCCTGCCTCTGCAAGGGGACAAATAAAAGTTATCAATCATTAGAAAATTCACGTCGTTTGTCAGTATTGATCGTCTGAAGCAGTGTGAGCTCAGCTTACCTGCGTGGCCTTCTCTAGTTGTAGCTTCAAGTCTGTCAGCTCCAGGTCTGTGTCACGTAACTGGGCCTTCAACTTCTCGTTCTCAGCTAAGATCTGCTCGTAGAGCTGGAGAGGACGGATAAACATATCCAAAAGTCAACAAGTGTAATGAGCAAACCACCACTACACTCTAAATCTGAAAGAAAAGTTTGTTTTTCCATTATTTTTTTTTTTGTAGAAATTGTTTTTTTGTTTGAATTTATCATTAGAAAGTTAACGTCTGTTTTCACTTTAAACAGGAAAATTTATGGCTGTGTTCTCTCTGTAATTGTACAGGCCTCAAAGGCTACCAGACCAATTAAATCATTTTTTAAATACAAAAGTAACACCAACCTTGACCAACCAAGTTTAATTTGTTTTGTTTTGTTTCCTATATATTTATTCTGCTATTATGGTCTTTTTAAATGCATTTTCCATACATTACAGATGTTAAAATCAGTTTTCTGTTTACAAGTGTCAAAATTAAACTTAGAGTCCATCAAGGTTGTCACAAAATGAGATAAGACTACAGATTTGACTGAAAAACAATATGATCAAAACAAGAACCAATCCAAATATTTCATATACAGTCCATACCTTCTTATAGTCAGTGGTGTCGTCTCTATCCAGTCGGCTTGAGTATGTCCTCCGACTCTCACCATAGCCACGGCTAAGAGTGTCATTACGATCCATGGATGAAGTGCTCTCATTCCTACGACAACAATAACAGGCGTTCGTTTAAAATCTACATGAATAACAGATGAAGGATAATAAGAAAGAGCACAATAATATGAAGAGGGTAAAACCTACCTGGACAATCTGTCACTCTGCAAGAAAGCAAAAAAATAAAAACGAGTGTTAATGTCGATAAAAAGAAAAGCACTTAATGAAAATTAAAGCAGAGAAATCTTCACTTTATTCTTGAAATGACACATATTAAACTAAACCTCTATTTCTTTACGTCTATCATGACGCGAAGTTCAGGTCAGCACCTGAACTTCGCTTGTTTTCCAAGCGGCCTCCTCCTCACTTGTGCACAACATACAAATACATGCAGATTTATTCCTAAACAGCTGCCATGCCGGTAAACTGCCTCGAGGCTTTTGCGTCTGGAGGCCCGCTGTGTTTTGTGTAGCTCCACAGCAGCTACCCGAGAACGGGGCCAGACATCAGATAGCGAGGACAGGTTGAGGGTTGGGCTTCCAGCTATTTTAAAATTGCAGTAGGCTTCCTGAGTCGGATGGAGGGCGGTGGTGAAACAATAATGCTACAATCGGAGTCAAGAAGTCCTGAAGCCCTCGAGGAAAATGATCAACATGCAGTTCAACTGATCAGATCAACAGCAATTCAATGCATGACGAAAGATTATGGACACAATGGTCTTGTTTTTTGTTTTGTTGCTGGAGTCTTGATGGTTTTACATAATAAGATTCAATATTTTGCCGTGTAAACCTTGAAAAGTCTTTTCACAGTTAGAATCTCTTCCAAATCTGCATTACTTGTACATTTTTTAACATTTTGATGCTTTTAAATTAGAGTGCCATGCAGGAATAGAAGAGACTCAAAAGCTTTTCCTGTAAGCTTGCAGAGATAATTGCTTGTTTCCTATTTAGTGCTCTGCTGCTGCTCCACCCTTTCTACTGTCCTGCTGAAAGTGATGCTGATTGTGCTCAAGTAAACGACTGCTGTCTGCTCTCGCTGTCATGCTGCAAAAGACACTCCCTCAAACAGGATGTTCATCCAGCCGGCAATATTTCCATAACATTGTTTTTTCATTGTTCTTTTCTGCCTCATGCTGTGTCTTCCATGAAGAGAATGAATGCTTCCTCTTCTCCTTCTCCCTACTTCTACTACCAGGAAATCCGCCTTCTCATGCATGAAAATAAACAAAACTTTGCACATGGGTTCAGTCTTGTTCTTGCCAAAGTTCCTAAGCTAAAATATTGGGCTAATAGTCCAGATTGTGGCATCACAGCAGTCTCTAAAACTGAAAATTTAGGACAAAATCAGTCATACATGGTGTGCTACCACTTTACAACTTAACCCAAAATATAGCTGAAATTGAGCAAAAATTTTCATTTTCTTCAAACTTCTTCACCCTCTTTCTCAAAAACTGTACTCATCTCCAAATTTCAAATTGATAAAACTCTCTCCTATCTTATTCATGTGTTTTTTTCCCCCAGTGACCCAGACTTCCTTTCCTTTGTAAGTCTGCATGTTTTTGAAACACTTAAAAACTGATCTACGACTGAGACCACTTGGTTCGCAAGGTCACCCCAGCAACCAGACAATCACCAGAAGATGGAAACAAGGGGGAATAATAAAAAATTCAAAGGCTGCAGACGGTGAGGAGGAAAGATAAGTGGGCGGGGAGGAAATCAGAGCTGTACGGGGCAGGCAGAGAGTGAATATCAAAGACTGCTGGACTTGCTCGGCCTTGACTTTATGAGATGAGACATGAGGAAGGACCAGAATAGAGAATAAGTGCGAAGGGGGCAAGAATCAAACAGAATTCACGCCACACAAGAAAAGCAATAGGCTTGATTTTGGCTGTCATGCTGGAGGGCTCCCGATTAAAAGTCAGTTTTATCTACTTTCTGCCGTGTGTGTGTGTGTGTGGGGGGGGGGGTTGAGTTACCTGTGTCTCCCCCTTGGTGCTGCCCTCCTCTGAGTCAGACTGCTGATCAGGGTCATTTTCATCACCCTAGAATTAAAAAAGCACAGATAAAAGGGTTACACACGCAACTCGCGGTTCTCGCGATCCAAATGATCAAAGAGGAACATTCGGGTGGTGTCAGAGCCACAACCTGCTGCCCCTCACGAGGAGTGCTACGAATACCGACTATGTTGAGAGAAAATTTTCTATCATTGTGTGATCTTACATCTTGGGTCCAGAAGGAGACTCCGGTGGAGCGTCTCTTCTCGCGGGGCCGCCTGCGATCCCGTATGGAGCGGGGCTGAGACTTGTCCTCTCCCTCCTTTTCCTCTTCCTTTTTGTCCATTTCTGTTCAATCGAGAGGAATTACAAAAGGTTAGTGACACATATGCAAAGAGAGGATAATGCTGCAAATTTCTGAAATGATACACAAAAAGACCTTACAGACTACAATATAAGATCAAGTATAATTTTGTTCTTTCTTAAAGGGGACCTATTATTCTTTTCTTTATTTTCTGTCATATATTTAGTACTACAATGTCGTATGTTCACATTAAAAGTGGCCAAAGTTTAGGATGATGAGGTAAACGTATGTGAAAGTAATCTTTGTGAGCTAAAATCTCAGGCTTCAGACCTTTCTGAATACTCTTCCAACAGTTTTTTTTCTCCTTTTTTCGCAGCTTGTGAGGGTTAGGGTGAGACTTCTTAATGTGGTCATTTTTTCCCCAATTTCTGATTATATTTCTGCTGGAACACGTTCGATTGTGTTAAGAAGCTTTTATCAAAGACTTTTCTCATTCTCCGTCACAGTCGTAGACTGACTGCAATGACAGTTAAAATGCTTTAACATGTTCTAGTAGAAACCCACAATACAAGAACCAAAAAAATGCGCGTAATAGGTCCTTTTTAAATGTCTGTAGCACATGCATTTAAACTGAAAGATAGAGCGAAAGAGAACTGTTAGAAAATAATACAAAGAATAGTGAAATATATCCAGAAAACTATATTTATAATTATTAAAATGATTCTTTAATCTATATATTTATTACTGTGTTTTTGTTTTTCTTTTTTTGATAAATTGGGGTAATTTTCTTGTAATTGCAGCTCACTCTTAGGTTTTTGTAAGAAATCAAACCAATTTGCTCTGGTTGCAAAGGGTTAACGAAAGCAGTGACTCCAGTGAAATGAGAACATCCGATACTTTAGGACATTTCTAAATCATCTGCTTTTGACCTCTGGTCATTTTTTCATCGGAGCACAGTTTGACCTTTATTATTTTGACATTAACAGTGAGCAGAAGCTGCGACAGTAATCCTGACAAGAATTCAAAGAGAAAAAATGGAAAAGTTCAGATTAAACCCGACACAATCAGGACAACAACTTGACTTGGCTCGAGTTCAGAGGAAATTAAAAAAAAAAATGGTCATGGGAGAACAAAGAGGTCAGTGTTTCCTTCAGTTGAAAAAAAAACTGATTTCCCAGGGATGCTTCGTGGATTTATTTAAGAGAAGAGTGACTTAATTTGAAACGCAACCTGATCCCTTTCTTTCTCAGTGCGCTCAATCACCATGTGGCGGTTTGCCCATGTGAACGAGGACTTGCAGAGACAGATACCAGCATCATCCACATGCTGCGCCACTGTAGCTTTACATCAGAGGGAAGAGCGTTTTAATGCATGTAGTCAAACTAACATCCTCGACCCTTGTCAAAAGTTTTATAACTGACCTGTTTCACTGTTTTTACTTCATGTTGTTGTTATAATGTTGGTGTTTATTAGTTTTGCTGGTGTTCTGCCTTTTGTCTTGCAATAAAACATTAAAAAAATAGTGAGGGGGGAGGGGACAGAGAGGGGGGAAATTTAAACTATAGGCTTTAAAATGTTATGTTCTTCAAGTGATTGTTCTGTATGATTGCACTGCATACAGACACAGACATCTATCATACAAACTTGTTATAAAAGTTTACCATCTTAAAAAAAAACAACAACAAATGGATTAACAGATTGTATGTGAGAGGTGTATTTTTGGAGGGAGCGGCACCGACCTTTTTCCGTGTCTCTAGAGGAACGGCTATAGGAGGAGGTGATCCCCGTCAGACTGTTGGGCCTGTTGAGGGAGCTGGAACTGGAGGACAATGTGGTGCTAGAGTAGGACGGGGTGGAGGCAGTGCTGACCGCGGAAATGGCGGAGGTAGAGGAGGAAGACATAGGCCGGTAGCGCTGGTAGGGAGACAGGAGACAGGTTAGAGGGACGGTACAGTCAAACATTCAAGTTGTTTTTACAAAAGCCGAAAGCAGAAATGTACCTCTTCGTAGCTGCGGTACTTCGACCGGTAATCGTCTTCCTTGGTCTCCGTCTCCTTCTTCTCCTCCTGCTTCTCCTTGTCCTGCTTCTCTTTCTCCTCCTTCTCCTCTTCCCGGGTCTTTGGGGTACGACTCCGGCCGATTGTTTTCTCGGCCTCTTGCAGGTCAGTCAGAGTCACACCCTGGAAGAAGAGAGGAACATATTCAATTTTTAGTTTTTATGAACAGAACCATGTTATTTACGCTCTGCACTTAAAAAGCCAATAATCTAATCTGTGCTTTACACTTTTTATCGTCATAAATTTTGTTACTTTGTGAGCTTGTAAAGCAATCAGCTCTTTCTTCAAGTCCAGACTTTAAGTGCTGCTTATGTACACAAAGACTGCAGCAACATTTATTTAAACAGTCTATGACTATAAAACCAGAACGCAAAGAAGGGACACCTGCAGATCACCATGATGTGCAGTGACTGTCCTTTTACTTTCCAACACATCAGGGTGATACAGGTTAACTGACCTGGGTGGACCTCCTCGACTGTCGAGCCTGTCTGGAGCGAGCTTTCCTCTGGGACTCCGACTCCTCGTCTCGCACTGGCGTCAGGTATGACCTAATGTACACAACAAAGACACAAACAAACACACAACACGTTAATCATCAGATGACTGTTCAGATGGGGAAACTGTCAGGATGCATTGTTTGGTTAAAATCTTGCCCATAAATATGTCTGTAATTGTCGGCGTCAGTTAACATTAACCCTCTGAAACCTGGATCGACATCACTTTCCTTTTCAGACACCTTTCACAAGTATTTAAACCTTTGAACCATTGAGAAAAATAGTTTGATTTCTTTTTCAAACACATGGGATAAAGGCAATAGGAAACTTGGTAAGAAATGCTCTGCAAATTGCCAAGATTTAGTAGATTTCTAAATTTTTTTTTTTTTTTAAAGTGAAGGGATAAAATTTCAGAAAGCTTTATTTATGATTATAATAGTTACATCTTTAAAATTATGTTTCAGAACATTATTATTTTTAAGCACTTTTAAGCACTTTTACCCCGGTAATTTACTTGTTTGTGATTTTGATTGTTTTTTCTTCTTTTTTATATTGATAATTATCTTTTTTATTAATATTTTTTTGAACTTTTTCACTTTAACAATGTCAGCTATAGTCATCATATCAAATGACCCATATACATATATAAAAAAATAAATCACTAAATAAAATAATAATGATATTAACAAATTACATAAATACAAATAAATACACAAATACATAACATACATACATAACACAAATAAAATGCAGTAAATAAATAACAATAAATATATCAACAAAATTTTAATTAAAAAAACACATCTCATAATTGTTTTATTTTGTATCTTTTTACCAATTTCTTGCTAAATTTTGGATCATTTTTGCTTACGTTGCTAGTTGTGTTCTTCCCATCTTTTCAATATAAATTACGTAAATTTGCTCAGGTTTCACATGGTTAAATTGTGCTCAACTTTGACTGTTTTATGTATGTCTTCCTGCTTTCCGACTAGTCAACCAGTCTATTCTTGAATTTCCTCTAACAACAGGGAAATTGGTCATCCCTAATTTGAAGCAGGATATTCCTGGAAAATGTTTGAGTTTCCTAAAATAACACTTAAAAAAAACAACCCTAAAACCTACTATAAGTGACTGTGGTTAAACAGGATCCAAATGTTTTTGTTTAAACTTTTGCTCTAACTTTATCAGGCTGAACAAAGAAATAAAACAGTGAGTTATTCCAGCACTTTCTCTCGTTGTGCCTCTGTTGGCCACACAGCAGCATGAACTCATTCAGTGCATTAGGTGGAGTTTTGGCCTTGAGGAAAATGTGCAGCTTCTGCCCACCTTCCTTATAAGGAAAAGTCGCTGGAGCAGCGGAGGCTCTAAAGCTGCCCCTTCCCCACTCCCACAGTGACAGGTGGCTTATTTCAGCACCGCAACAGGAAGACACGCACTCGACCCCACTCAGACACACGTGCAAACACATGCTTTCTGCGACACTCTCACACAAACGAGCTCCCTCCTCCCCTCCTCACTGTGTGTACAGATGATCACACACCCCGTTCTCAAACAGAGGAAATGCATCCGGATTACTGTTTGACTGATGGGAGCTTTTAAGGTTGATGCCAAAATTTCATGAAGCTGCTTACAGTAAATGTTTTTGTTCCAAGATCAGAGCTAGCTAATGCTGAAAATTTAATATACATAAACAAATATAGAATGTAAATACAGTAAGTAAAACGAGATTATTTAAGTGTTCTTCTTTTCCCCAGAGATTTTAACTCATGCCAGGAAAAATAAAATGCTATGGGATGCTGAAAGTCCCAAACAAAATCCCAGACTAAACAAAATCTGAACTACAAATTGTACATGAACAAACAAAACAATCTAAGTCTAGTAACAATAAGCTGACAATTTACCATCTAATAACAAACCTGCATCGGAAAATAAAAACATAAATTGAACACACATTCAGATCAGATTTACCCAAATGGAAACGTGCAAATATCGTAACGCTGACCTTTTTAAAAAGGTGGATGTTAGCCTGAAAGATGGAAAGATGTGTGTGTGTATTCATACTACCATACTATATGGTGGTGCAAAAAAAAGATACACAATATGTCAAATGCAGTATGCCAAAAATTCCAGGATGTTCCTCTACATCTGATTTTGCAGTATGCAAGCCAGCACGCTTTTCTGGCTATTCTTACCCACAATCCTTATTAACAATATAAACTGTTTAAGGGACCAAAATAACTAAGAGATAACCAACAACAACAAAAAATAAAAATAAAAATGATAGGAGAAATGCACCTGTAGGCTAATTTAATGGATATAAATGATAGAATGCAAAATGTATGCAGTTATAACTTAAAAGTTAAACACTGTAAAGTAACTCCTGGTCTCTGACAATCTCCGTGGTAATGGAAATATGAGAAAGAGGGTCAAAGTTCAGAGCTCAGTGTTAAAAAGAATTAATATGTCCTGATTGTGTGCATACTGCATGCAACAGTACATACTTTGCAGAGACAGCCGCGGTACCTACTAAAGTAAAAAGTAAAAAGTATGCAATGTGTGTTTCCACAGTTGAACAAGTCCGCCAAATAGACACTTATTCGCATATAAGAACGTACATGCATGATGAGTTAAAGGCAGGAGGTGTGCGTGTTTGTGTTACCTGCGTCGTTCAGAGCCAGTGACGGTGCCGGTGGTGGTAGTGGTAGATATGGCGGTGGTGGTAGTGGTCGATGTGGTGGTCGTAGTGGAGCCAGTGTTTATAGTAGGGATGACCGCAGCAGACTCCTTCTCCTTCTCCTTTTCCCTCTCTGCACTCTCCTCTGACCAGTACCTGTTTACACACCAGTGTTTCAGAGAGAAACTTGGATTTCATTTCAACTGTTTTCATTATGAAACTGAAATGTGTGTAGAGGGCTTTTAAGTGAAGCCACATGTCTGCTGGCAGACATTATCGAGGTCAGACATTGTAGCATTCCCATAAAATACACTATAAGGATTATTTCTATGCATTTTTTGGCTGCAGATTCCTCTTCAGCTCACAATATGGATAAACTACCCCAGGAATGTGTTTCAACTTTTCAGAAATCGTTATATGAAAAAAGCGTCAGAGTTACAAAACTAGTCTACCATCTAAATGTGACGTTATTTTCACGTGTGGCTGATTGCAGTCCTGTTCACGTACCTGCTGGTGAGACTGGTGGAGCCAGTGCGGGTGGAGGAGGAGCCCAGGCTGGAGAGCAGGCCGCGATGGCCTGTGGGCGAGGTAACAGATGAGGAGGTGGTGGTGGTCGTGGAGGACGAGGAGGAGGTGGTCGAGGAACTCAAGTCCTCGTGTCTTCTGCCAAAAGAGCCGCTGGAAGACAAAATGTCAGAAATAAAAAACAAAAAATGAATCATCAGTGACCTAGAACGAGATACCTATAGATCTATGTGATATCAGCACTCTTTTAACATCATATTTCCACACTGTCAGTGTATGAGATTAGAAGAAAAAGAAATGAAAATGAGTGGGAAACTACAGATTAGTTTTGTATATGATAACAGATAGGGAAAATATATATTTTTAACACTGCACCTTCCCTCTCTTTTTTCTCTATGACAAGAACATCCTGTTTATTCTGATGCTTTCATGCATTAAACATCAGGCAGGAGACGGATATCCTTTTCCTTCACAGTTCGACGGCCTATAGAGAACTTTGTGTTGCAGAGGTTTGAAATACTGTTTGACAGTCTGATGATGATGATTCTGCATTTTGGTTTTCCTTTTTGCTGTTAGCAAAGACAGCTTCGTATATACTATAAGCAAAAAGGCAGATCAATGTCATATAGGCCGAGAGGAATAATCCACTCTCCAAATGACTATTTGTATTTCAGTTACTCACACTGAGTTTTTCAAAAGTGAAGAAAATATATGATGAATTGCTGTCATAGGGGTCCACATTTAAAAACAGCAAAACTACATTAAAACATTTGTTTACAAACTCTCTCACAACTTGTGCAGTGTGATCCAAAGCTCATTTATCCAGTCCTATGCTCAGTACTTCCCAAACTGAACTAAAAGTGAAATTTATTGATACTCCCTTCAAAGCCAGACTCGACCGGATGAATGAAACTTGGATGATACTGTGTGAATTGTGTGAGAGTTTTAAAAGGATGTTTTGATAAAGTTTTGCTGTTGTTTGTTGTCTTTTTGGATTCTTCGTTCACCAGAGACATGTAAGAAAAACTTTTCTGAATTTTTAACGTAGCACAGGATGAGTAATGGCTTTATAAATGGTCATTTTGGGGGGGAGAAGTATTCCTTTAATAAATGAGTGAAACTTCATTGCTCAACAAAAAACTTCAGTGATATCACTGTTAATTTGTGAAAAATAGCTTTAACTGTGAGATGTATGTTTTTTGCAAAGCTAATGTGTATTCCAGGAAGGGTTAAGATGGTTAGTTTTGTCTAAGACTAATAATGATTTAAAAAGGAGATTTTAAATATTGATGTTTCAGTAAAAATTAAGCCGAACATACTTTCATTGATAGTACAGCCATGTCAGAGTACTACTCGAGAGCATCAGTAGTCAAGTTTTACAATAAAAAGGAAAATCTGAAATGCTCTGGCTGCAGCTAATAATTATATTCATTATCAGTCAATTTGATAAGTATTTTCTTGATTAAGCGTTTAGCAAATGAAATGTCCTAAAACCATGAAACCTGCCCTGAGTAATTTCCCAGAGCCCGAGGTAACGTCTTCAAATGGTATGATTTAACACCCTTGAAGTCCAAAAATCCAAAGATATTCACTTTGTTGTCATGTACATAACAAAAAAAAACATCAAATAAGTATGAAACCAGCAAATGTTTGTTTTAACAAATGACTATGACAATTATTCCATGATAAAAATATCTGTCAAACAACTTTTCGTCAGTCGACGAGTCCATTAATGGAGTTATCATTGCAGCTCTACTGCATTAACTGGACGGGTTTGGAATACATTTAAATCTTTACTTTGGATTAAGTGATAACTTTCATCTGCCTTCATCAACAGGACGGTTCTGAAAGTTAAATCGTCATTTCCGGTACTCATTCGGACATTCAATGGAACCAGAGTAACACAGTACACATGTCGGCACTTGAGCAGAGCAGGGACACACAGTCAGAGAGGACAGGTGGGTGTGGAGACGGTGGTGCCTCTGGGGGGAGGCTGGTGTACCTGCGGTAAATGCTGTAAGACTGGTAGTGGGAGGTGGGTGGCTGCCAGGGTTTAGTATTACAGGTGTTAGGGTCCAAGCTGGAGGTGGACGAAGACTTGGCTGGCACGTCCCGCGTGCTGCCGCTCCGCCCTAGTGCTAGCGTGTGGGACGTGCTGGCGTGTTGGCAGGCGGGTGGGCGAGAGAGGCATGTTAGCGGTGAAGGCGCACACACACAGATATAGTACAAGAAACATACATATTTCAGACTATAAAGCTTTGACAAACTATTGGTGCATTCATGTCATATGGGGTTAAATGTTGACTGGACGATTCAAAGCAACAACAGAGAGGCGTTTACGAGTTCGGGCGAGACACCCGAATTTTAATGCACTGGTCACTTTTGAGTTTTTGGGCTTTCATAATAAACATTTAGGTGTTAAGTTTAGACTTCTGTTGTGGAAATTTATGCAAAAAGCTCATATTTAATTAGATAAAGCCTCATTTATTTATCATTTAAGACATTTCACATTTTAGAAAACTTTTAGTACAAAAAATAACTGTCGAATGTAAGTAATTAACTAAGGGAGGTTACGGTCATATCTATTAGCTCTAATTTTTATCCAAAACACTTGTTGTGTTTCATTTTTGGTCTAAAAACGTATGGAATTTTCTCAAAATGTTTTTTCCTCTGAGATCAGTACCACTTATATTTACCAAATTTTACAATTGAAATTCCTGTCTACATTATGAATGTTTTTAAATGAGGTTTGTTCATATATCATTCAGCCAAATTTATATAGCATTTTATTCCTAAAATCATGAAATGTAAGGAATTTGCTGAAAAAAACAGGAGTCTGCATTTAAGTAGGATTTTTCACCAAATTCTCCAGGTTATTTCTATCTTAATTCTGAAAGTTTTAACTGAGGGGTTGGTAATATCATTTATAGCCAGATTTATAGGACTTTTACTCCTAAGAACATGGCAAAATGTGTTTTGTTTGTTATTTGTTTTTTTTAATTAATTTGTTTTGTTATTAACCCAAGGTGTCTCCCTTTAAATCGCATTTGCTGTGAAGAACATTTTTTTTCTTTTAAATGCAGATTTGTGATGATTGAGATCACCTTGCCCAGTCAACACACACTGTGTAATTTAGAGATCAGTTTTTCTTAAGATAAACAAATTCTTAAAGCAGTCTGCACATTTTTCCCATATGACATGCATGCAGCATACGTCCATGTCTAGGTTTTGTGCCACAAACAACCCTGGGAATTTAATCTGACAGGTATATAGGCTTGTTAAAATGTCAGAGCAACGCATTTCAAACTCAGTGGCACAGCAACCTGACAGGACAGGTACAGTCATGCAACAGACTCTTGTGGCAGTGATAGAGAAAAGCATTGGCATGACTCTCTCAGTAGCTGCTGCTGTGCATGGAAGCATGTATCTCTGATGACATAATCCAAGCAAATGTACAGTAGATGATTGCTAAACAGCTATCAGTGCTTTCTAGACAGTGTCTACAACCTCATAATGGATAAAGAAACATCATATCAGATGGAGCAGAGATCTGATGATGAGATGAGGGATGGAGGTTTGGCAGAGACTCGTGTCGCAGCAGAGGCTAACCTGCGCTGGTAGCTGGGGGTTCGGTTGGTGGAGGCGCTTCCTTCGCTGTTCTTCAGGTCGTCGTCCCAGCGTCGCCGGGTGTATGAGCCACTACGTATCAGAGCGGTAGAGTCCCTGGAGAACCACAAGCTACAATAGTACCTCAAGCTTCCCCAAACAGACACTGACATAGATATATGTTCATAAAAAGTATCCCCCTTTAAACCTGATTCTACCAACTATGAAATCTAAACTTTCATAAATCTACCAAATCTGTTGCTGCACAACAGAACATCCTGACCAAAAGCAGTCGCTTAGGGCCACACACCATGCAGAGCATTGAGGCCTTTTTTCGCCTGCAACACACAGCAGTAGGCAGCAGGAGCCGCTTGTGCCAATGCATGTTTGCACAAGAGCCACTTGGGCTCCCGGGTTTCACCTGTTTTCCTTCTCGTCAATGTCTGAAGTACTGGCCAGTCTCCTGGGGATAGTGGGGGCCACGTATGCAAGCCGAGTTCCTTTGTCCTTTTCCTGTAGACAGAGGAACAGAAAAAGGGTGGTCTCTTCTGTTAGTGAGCATTTATGGAAGATTTCTTAAACATCAGTACAAAATTAATTAAAATTTTATTTGCTATTAAAAACTATGGGATCTTAGCCCCTATAAGGCCCCTTCATACAGAGCTCTTTCTAGCAGCCTGTTGTGGCTTTTTCATCATTTTCAATGAGAGAAAAGCCTTTTGCTCACTGCTTTTATGTTGCTTAGTGCCTCACATTTTTCCGCTTTATGTGCTTTGGGCTTTGCACAAGTGCCAAGAGCACCTCAAGCTAAAAAACTTTAACTCAAATCGGACAATCATGCATCATCATTTGTGTTTTTTAATGTTACCTGGTGTACTGAAAGGCAGGACTAGCGTATAGTTTGTGTTGCACTAACGTTAGCTTACCTACTTGCAAGCTTGCAAGATCTCGCGGTTTTGGGTTTGTGCTTTTATGCTGGTATAGCACGATAGCATCAAGCCGTACTATATATGATTTGAATATTTTCAAATATGTGCATAAAATCTGTATTAAGTTGGTAAATGGGAACTCCATAAGAAGGAGCTCATTATATGGCTAAAAGAAAATAAGAAAATGACTATATTTTATACTATAGGTCACCTTCTCTTTGTCTTTGTTGTCCAGAGACGAAGAGAGACGAGGGCTGGATGCTGAGCGCATCACCCCGGTCGTGTCCTTCTCCCTCTGAGCCTCCTTGGTGGCTGTGATCTCGGCCAGTGCCCCATAGCTGCCCGTCTTCCTCAAACCCAGCCGCCACGACGCCGGAGACTCGTCCTTCCTCTCCTCCTCCACTTTAGTCGACACCTTTCCGGCAGGCTGAGCGGCCTGAGAGGGAGGAAGAGGCATCGTTTTAATGTGAAATGTTAACCATTTAAAAGTATATTAAAAGAGAGTTTTTAGTAATCTGGGTGAGTAACACAAAAGTCAATCATGTCAAAAACAGTTGGGATTAATCTCCAGGGGCTGCAGTTTCAATGTTTGAATGATGAAACCATTAGAGGACATTTTTAAGGAAGGGCATGCCAGTTAAGAGGTACAACCACATCCACACCTACTGGGCTAAAACTTATTCCAGAGTGAATGCTATTCTCACAAACAATTATGTAACACTTCTGTACAACAGTTTGGGATTTTAAGGGTTCAATTGATGATTTTAAAGTTTGTCCATTTTCAAAACAAACTATCAGAAGACGACAACCAACTAAACAAAACACAGAAGCCACACAGACACACGGTGAAAGCACGACCAGGACAGTGCGTTTGTTGATTACAAGTGAAAAACACCACTTAGGGTTGATGAGTGAAAGTCAGCATTAGGAAATTTTGATCAGCATCACCTGGGTCGGGCCAGGATGGTTAGGGAAGGGGTGTTAAGTACTTTTCAGTGCACAGGTGCATGTAGGATGAGAGAACAACTCTGGTGCACACCAATGCCTCACCATAGGTTTTTTGGGCACTAGAGAAATGCCAGTTTTGCGCAAGCCTTGACGCCACAATGCAGGACAGCCTGGCTCCGCCACAGGCATGAGGGGAGTAATACATTCAAACTAAAGCCAACCAAGACAAGAGGCCAGGATGAAAAAGATGCACAGAGGGAGGCAGGGAGGGCAGGGAGGAGGTTGAGACAGAGAAAAGCCAGAATAAGACAGAAGCAGCAGCAAAAGAAACACACTTTATGGCAAGGACAGATTTTTTTTTTTAGGCCTAGTCACACCACACAATGCTTACTGCCAAACCAGGGGGGACTACCGCTGTTGTTCTCAGTTGGAATAAGTGACAGATCCAACAAACATTTGGTAGTGTCAAAACTGGACGTTGTTAATGTTTTGCTCACTCTTTGTTAAGACAGAAGACATTGTGATGTGTGAGCACTAGGCTTCAAAGAGGGACTGAAACAAGGACATCATTGCAAGAAAAGAAGCAGAAAGAAACATTTAGGAAGTCTTGGATTGGTGGCCACTGATGCAGAACTAAAGGCTGCGCATTCAGAGTGACAGCGCATTGTAAGGTACCATATTATCTTAAGGGTAAATTCAGTACTTTTCAACCTGGATCACTTTTTCACATTTTTTTCTGTCTAAGTGACTAATCGCATAACAAGTTTTTATAGTTTTGAGCCAAAGTGCTACAGCTGGCAGCGGCAAAACATGCAGAAATTTAGCCACCATGTTGTCAGTAACAAGCACTTTTAGTGGACGTAGATAGATGGTGCACAAATGCCCGGAGTGTAGCTTGTTTTGACTTAATGGTATGAGCTTTGGGACTTTTATCTATCGATTTAAATGATTTTTTTCTATTCTTAATATATACCAGGTCAACTCTGGCAACAGAAAACACCTAAAAAAAATCCCAACAATTAAGCCTTTGAAGCCTGGGTCAAGATCACTTTTCTATCACTATTGCATTCAGATGCCTTTCACAAGTATTTAAACCTTTGAAGCATATTGATTTGATCTCTTTGTTCAAAAAACATAGAAAAAAGACAATAATAGTTTATTGCTAATTTTTGCATTGATCAATTCTTTCTTCCCACATTTAAAAAAAAAAAAATTAGGCTAATTTCCCAAGTTTCAAAGGGTTAAATATAAGTGTGGTTTTAAACCAGTGGACTGAAGGAAGCAGTTTCTCTTTAGTTAAATGCTTGGCCTCCTTTTTCCAGCAGAGGGCAGCAGACTCAAAAGTGGGAAAGCACTGCCATGTGAGCTTTGGTTTTATTTCTAACAGCCAATCAGATCCACTGCTTGGTGCACTCTAGCCTCCAGGTTTCCAAACAGTCTTATAGTAAACTGTTAACATCATCCAGAATCGACCACCAATCATCCCCACTGTGCAGCCCGTTGCCATGTTTGTTAAACGCCCGCGACAATCAGTCGTAAAACGTCATTCTCAGGGCCTCTGTGACATTTGCTGGCTGTGTGCGCTCATTGTGCTGCAACATGAAGAGCACAAATCACAAGCAGGGACGACTATTTCTGTGACGGCCTGGAGTACGAACTGCATTTATGTAAACCCCCGGTATCAGCCGGCTGTGAAATTAGGTTGGTGTTCAGGGGGGAGAACAACTCAATAGATGGTAAATTTGTGTAAAGAACGAGGCATCAACATGTCTCAGTAGAGCAAAACTGATGTTTCAGAGGAGGTGCAGTCACCACTTGAAGTGTTTGGAGGGTTCACATCACAGCTGTGCTGAAGAATTTCATTTCCTCCAAGGCCTTTCATAACTAATCAGCTGCTAATTTGAGTGAAATCTGTGTCTTTTTGTTACTGTGGCAGCTGTGTGCGCTGGGTAGGATGATAAATAACTGGTCCACCAGGTCGCACCTTCTTTACTGGTGAAGAGGGGGTTGTCACCTGGTTGGTTGGGCTAGTTGGAGGTGACACGGTGATGCTGGTCGGGGCGGGCGTCGTGCTGTTGCTCACCGATGCTGCAGGCTTGGTTTTGTCTGGAGAGGTCAAAAAGAAAAAGTATAAGAGTTTTGGGGGTCTTATTGAGCTGCAACAATAAGTTCATCAACAGAAACAGCAACTATTTTGATTATTAATTAATCATTAAAGTAATTCTTAATGCAAAAATGGCAGAAATTGCTGTTTACAGACTCTCAATTATGGAGATCAGAGGTTGCGTTTACCTAATATTTTCTGTCACTGTATTTTTTTGAACACGTATTTGAAAATCTGAAAGCCATCTGTTATTTTGACAGATAAGAACGCTGAGGGCAATCTACCAAACTTCAACAATGTCATGCCCCTGTCCAGTTGTGGGTGTGAAAATATTATTAGTTATTGTCTAGTCTTGTCTTGTTTTTGATCTCACATGCGTGACCTTGTTGTCTAGTCCACCATCACAGTTAGGTTATTTCCATCAATAACGATTATAAACACATTTAAGGACAGAATTTAACTGGCTCTGTGTCAGATATTAACCACTGCTGCAGAGCTCCTCACAAAGTGGCAAAATATGACGTGTTGGGATGAGATCATGTTGTGCTGTGTTAGCTCAAGCTAACTGGCAGAGAGAGCAGGAGGGGAGCAGCTCATTAAGACTTTCCTTCAGTGCAACGTCGATCAGCAGCAACAGACGATTATTAGTTAAATGTTATTAAATGTCGTATTATCATTAAAATTTAAACTGACTGGTAACAATACATTTTGAAACAACCAGTAGGAATAACACAACCTCTGATGAAGTTTTCCTGCTTTTCTGCGTTTTATATCATAATACACTGAATATTTTTGGGTTATGGACTGACAAAACAGGACATTTAAAGACATAACCGTCAACTTTTAGGAACTAAGATGGGCACAATGGGACATAATCATTAAAATAACTGTTAGTTGCAGCCCTGCAGTGAAGAATAAACATGCATTATAGAAAAGAAAGATTTTATGTGGTGGCACAAAGCTCAATAACATTTTATGTGAGTGATTTAACTGATACTTAATTTTTGGACCTGATTTACCAAAGTTTAAAATAAATCTCTCTCTCTCTCTCTTAAACACGCACGTACCTGCTTCAGTCTCTGACTCTGAATCTTCGTCGTCCTCTTCCTCACTGGAGCAGCTTGATTCGTCTTTCTTGCCCTCCTCTCCTTCATCCACCTTCTCCGGTTCTAAGGTCTCGATGCGTGGGGCGCTCTTTTCTGGCTCCAGAAGCAGCGTTTCTTTGCTGCAGCACACAAATTTAACACCATCAGTTCAGAAGTGCACCTTCAGTGCAGAGCAGCATTTTGAAGTCAAAGACAGAGAATCAAACTTTCTTAGCAAACAAGAAGTTCGATTAGTTATGTCAGTGCTTAGTTGGCTTGATATTCCTAAAACTAATTCATCAGACTCTTTTCTTTTTTTGTTTTTTTTTTCTCATCATCAAGCTATTTACCTCTTGAGTGGTTTCAGTGATTGGTTGTTGTCCCCAGTGGTTGTTGTTTCAATCAAAGGAGATTTCTTAACGTCTTTCTTGTCACCTATCAGCTGCAATGAAGAAAACAGAAATCAGAAATTCTAAAAGGGAAAAGGAAAGCAAAGCATGCAATTTTGGACACGCAGTGAATCTTGTAAAAATGAGTTAGATGCAATTTCACACAATCCCCCGTGCGTGTGTGGTACATAAACAAATAGCACTCTATCCTCTCCTATATATGCATAATCTATGATACAAGTTTACACAATCACGGGCTTTTACAATATTTTTATAGAAGAATTATAGGAATTATAGAAGTAATTCGAATTGATCCACTACTAAAATTGCATCATTGACTTACCAGATTTTGTTTCTTCTGTAGTTCTTCTAAATATCCCAGAACATCTTCATCTGCTACATCAAAAGCTGTCTGGCCCTAAAGGAGAGAAATTAAATAAAAAGTTATCTAAAATATAGATTGCACAGTACTTAATGGCAGAACAAATGATAGTTCCAGTTACTCACCATTTTATTAATGAGGTCCATGTCACATAGATTCTCCACCAGTATCCTACACGCCTCCTCTTTGCCCCAGTGTGCTGCTGCATGTAGAGGAGTCCAGCCATCATAGTCCTTAATATTTACATCATACCCTGCTTGGATTAAAAGCCTAAACAACAACAAAGAGAGAGAGAGGAGGGAAACAAAATAACAGTTTTTCTTAATATTTGCAAATCTGTGTTTTTCTGCTTTGATGCTGTCAGTTAATCTCCGTAGTTGCTGACAGCGTCTAGGCTTTTAGAAGTGCGTCAGCATTGTAACCCCGGGTCAGATTTGTGAGATACACCCTCTAAACAAATGGAAACATAATCTGAAAATCTTAGTCATCCCTAAGCCACGGCGGGATGAGGTTTGCAAATTTTAGAACTCTAATGTTGCAGCTCATTAATCTGTCATGACGGGGAAAACATTTAGATCTCCCTCTTGTATATGGGAGCTGCGCTAAACATCAGAGATCTCAGAGCTATCTATGGCAGTAGAGTGTGCTGGCTGTGTTCCCAGACCAGATGGACAGGTGGCTGCAGTTTCCTCAAGCGGTGGAGCTGTATTAACAGCCCACAGAGACAATGTCGGAACAACGCACTGACAAGATGCAGAAACCAAGATATGTTTGGCATTAGCAAAGAAAACACATGATGCTTGGCCTCAACGCGGTCTAGACTATAAATAGAGCTTATATAATGTAACAAACTGGGAAGGATTTATTTAATAACCAGTAATAAATGAGCTGGCTGTTACATTTTTGTCCCAGCAGAGAATGGCATAAAGTATACAGTTAAATCAAGATTGCTGCTTACTTTAAAACCTCGGCGTATCCTTTTGCAGCAGCTACGTGGAGTGCCGTCCCTCCAGACTTGGTGTGCCGGGTGTCCTGGATCTGGCCACTGTTGAGCCACTGCCGGGCGTCCCTCAGCATGATCCGCTCCTCCTCTTTCCGGGCCGCCTCGATGTCCACTCCTGGTGAGCAACAGGGGAGATTGATACCGTCAGAGTGGCACTAAAGGATTACTTTCTACTTAGGATCAAGCTGCCAGCTGTAACACTGAGCGCGGAGAGTAGAGGCACAAACATATTAAGGTATTTATAATAAGTGTACATCAAGAGCAAGTTTGTGACAATGGATTACAGAAGTGAGAACAGAAATAAAAGAGAAACTGTTGTATCTTGTCTATTATGTTTTTAATGGTGTGTTATGTGTTTGTATGTACCTTTGCTGTGTTTGAGTGAAGCCAAGACAAATTTCCACAGAGGTGACCAATAAACTCTGTCTAATCTATCTGATCTAATATTTCAATATATATCCATGAGAGAAATCTCTGAATATTTAAACACTTCAATGAACATAAGGGATGCATGATACAAATCAGGCTGATAAATTATTAGTTGATAATGGGAAATGAATGGTCTTATTCATTATTCCGATAGAGAGCCAATAATAAGAAGCCTGGTTGCTTTCATGGAGGGTGGCAGTGCACATTTAAAGTGGGTTTGCAAACCATCAATTAACACAGACAAAATGAAGATGAAAAACAAGACAAAGACGAAGAAGATTTCGGTTTTGGATTTGGTTAAGTCAGGGATATGGAATATTAAATCATCCATACTTTCTTAGTCTTTCTTGTGCATAAACTACAGGTTATACAGGTTTTTTTTTTAAATTAAAAAATCATATTCCTAATGATAATGCAGCAACAATGACAGTTATGACAAGTCTGTTGCACAAGGCACCTCTGTGCTTTTATTAATGTCATCCATTGCATTTAAGGTCTGTGAAGGCAAAAAAGAGATGACATTATTCTGGCAGCTTCTCTAAACACTAAAGGGTGTTTTAAATCCCTTGCTCTGCTTTAGCTAACAGTTTTGTGCCAAAATTCTGTCAATTTGTCAATGAAATAATGGCTGCAAAAACACAGGCCTCAGCCAGTTAAGTGGGTCAATATGTCGAAGCAATAAGCTGCACGCAGACACAGTGAAAACAGGCCTGTATTGTCTTGTTGACACCTGGTTGGATCACGAGGCGGTCTGAAATGCAGTTGACTTGAGTAGTTGACTTGTGGACGGAGTGTTAACTGTGTTGAACTACATAAACAGTGATCTGAGGAGTGCTCTGGGGCAGGAGCCAAAACTTCAGCTGATCTTATAGTTTTTTGTTCTTCTCCCAAGGATACATCATCACTCATTTCCTGACACTCGAGAAAGCTTGAAGATCGCCTCGAGCTTTTAAACCAATGAAAGAGGACATCTGTGTCTCAAAGTATGGCTTAAGAAAAAGGGCAGGCAGAGGAAGAGTCTAACTTTACCCCCAAAATTTATATTGCTAGCTGGAGAGAAACACAAGGAGGTTTGTTAAGTAAGAAGAGGGCACCTGATGCCTAAACAAATTCATAGAGGCTTTGCATCCTCAATTTTTTGCTAATTGGCTAATGCAAGATAACAGTAATATCCTGGCTTGTTTTCTGTTTATGGGCTCAAGTCTGAGAAAGCAAAACTAAAATGGCAAGCAGGTGACTTTTTGTTGAGTCTATGGTTTGACTGAATTTCGCGTTTCATTTCAAACATTTTAAAAAAAGTGACTTTGGGACAGGAACTCGACCAGTGTCTCACTATAGTTTGATTGTCAGTGAAGAAGTGATTTAGTAACAGCCGCCAAAATATTTGCCATTCTTTTGTTTTTAACTTAAAAAAAGGGGAAAAATCAAAAATGGTCAGTATAATTTCAGCTGAACTGTGATATCGTTTTATAATATTACAATGAGATAATAAGTGAGAAGTGTGGTCACAATGTAAAATTAAAGACTAAGGTTGGGTACCTTTCACATTTAAACTGATACCAGAACCTAGAATACGGTACCTGCACCTAACGGTTCACTTTTTCGGTTACGCTGTCTGAAATAACAACAGTGTAATTTTAGTTGTATAACATAAATGCAAACTTCTAGCTGCTGTTCTAGCTGCTAAAAAGTGAACCTAGGTTGCAATGTGTAGCTAAATATATTTATTCAGTGTCTTTTAATATGGCATCAACCTTGTGTTTACGCTCATATTGTCCTAAAAAACAAAAAAACTGGACTTTGAGCATAGATAATTGCTAAGGTCATGATAATAATTGTGAGATGCAGCAGAAACGCAAACCTGCATGGAGCTGAAAGAAACAGCTGCATAGATTAAAATAAGAGCATATTTGTAGTGTGAGATAAAAAAAAAAAAGCGATATTCTTCGGCTTCGACATGAGGAGGCTTCCACCAGGCGCCGCTGCGCCACGTTCTGGGTGTGACCTGGGTTCGTTCTGTCCTTAGTTGTCTAGAGTGGCTGTGATAAGCTGCTGGTGGCCACATCACAGCTGGGACACAGCACACTCTCTTACCAAGATGCACGTTCTCAGGTACCGAAATTCGGCACCATAATGCGAGCTGGTAATTTGAGTGGTAATCCTCCTAAAGTTTGGTACCCATCCCTATTAAAATCATGACTCACGTGCATCAAAAGTTTGAAAAACTGCTTGTCACAAAACATTGTCACAAAACACAAAACAACATAAAGTTTACAGTATGGTATGTATATACTATATCCCTATGTAGTGATTAAATGGTGAAACACACACGGAAATGCTACAATTTAAACTTGAGCTGTGATGTAAATCCATCTGATCTTGTCAAGTAAGAGCTAAACGCAGTACACACACACTATGGAGGAAAATGAGCCTGATTGTTCTTAAGGCTGTTCAGATAATGTAGGCAATAGGAGCTGGCCAGGTAGACCAGTGTCCCGTGATCTCTTGGGAAGTAGCCTACACTGTGTCTATAAAAAGCTGGCAGCCTAATGGCCTCTAAGTAGGACTACAGAACAAGAACTGAGTGGAGGAGTTGGCAGCAGTTCAAAGTTAAGATTTTACAAGAGAACAGTACATCTTCCACGCGAGAAGGTAAAGAGAAAATTCAATATACCAAAAAAGGATTTGCCTCCCCCCTTCAGCTCACTGACAAAAAAAACAGTACCTCTAGTATATCTGGTAAAGCCAAAATGAAATATTTACAGAAATCTACCCTGAAGCAAGCACCAGGATCCTCTCAGGTAATGCAGTTACTGATTTTTTAGAAAAAACAAAACCAAAAGGGGCAAAAAACATTTGGAGCTGAGAGGAAGCTTTCACAACAATGCAAATAATCCATGTGTCTCAGGACCAGGTGCAGAGTGTGATTTAAAACTGGTTCCCAACTGGTCCAGATTTACCTTCGACATTAGTTCCAAGGTCAGCACATAAAAGAAATGACCAATTTTATTTCATAAACTATAAATAACACAAAGACTTAAAAGAAAATTATATAAAACATATTGTAAGAATACAGTGCAATTAGTTAAAACTAGGGTGTTTCTAAGATTTGAGGACATCGGGGGCTTACCGCCACCGGAAAAAAAAAAAAACAAAAAAAAACTCTATATATATATATTATAGGAAACATGCCTTTTCTCTTTGAAAACTTTTGGTAATTTTATTTTTGGGGATTTTAAAAAATAAGATGCCTTCCAAACCCATGGGCCTGACAAATTAAACATATCCAAATATGACACCATTTGTCACAGCCAGAAACTGCAAAAATAGAAATGATTGCTGGTTATTCAAGTTTTTGTCTGTCTTTAAACACATCATGTTTGCCGAACACTTCATGCGTTTTAACCGAGTCATTCTGGGATTTTCGAGGAAAAATATTTGTAGCTTTGGGGAGGGTAAAAAGAAAAAAGAAAAGACCACATAATACCAAGAACAGGGCAAAAAAATAGCTACTGTTCTAAGACAGAAAAAAAAAACCTCACTCCACAGCAGGAAATCACACTTCAAAATAAAGGCACTGAGCAGCAAATTCACTGTAGTAATAAAGTGTTTTCACAAACATGGTCATGAGTCACTTGCAGTCAATTCAGAATGGACCCACAACTCACCAGTGGAGGAACCACTGGTTTGGAAACATTGTGAGAGTGTCCACCTTCAGTCCATTTCAAGGACAGACAGCAGCCTACAGGGCTGTCCAGTCACTTGACCCAGCCAGGGTCAAGAAGAGGATCTAGAGGCTGTCCCTGCTGAGGGGGAAACCATGGCCACTTGCTAACAAGTTTAACCCCATGACTGGTGTCTCTTTGAGAGGAGAAAATCACATTACAATCATACAGAAGCGTTACACAACAGCTAGTTGCATAATGCTGCCTGCTACCTCTCGCACAGAGAACTGAGCTGTGGATTGTCTGCAGCTGCCCGAGGCCAGGATCATTGCAAATTCACTTTTCAGCTGAGTTTTATCTCAAAAGCAGATTTATGCATGTCTGCATTAAAGAAAAAAATAAATAAGCCTCAAACCTGAATATATAATGTCAACAAAATGAAAATGTATTCTGTGGTCGGTGAGCACGGTAAATAAAGATGCACATTTTGTTTTGCATCCATCAGTGATGGATCTTAGAGGAGGCAGCGTGCGGATGCTCAGAACCAGGCAGCACATCGTCAGACGTCGGGAAATAAAAGCTGACAGCTGCCGCTGGCCGAGATGCTTGAGGTTCGGGTGGGTGCATGTCTCGCCGCCGTTATATAACATGGACAAGGACTGCAACATGCAAATAACACTTGAGTGTAATTATCACGGGATGCTGTGTGCTTTCAAACACTTGGACCTCAACTTAAAGTACTGAAGAGATTGACAGTACCCCCTCCAAAGACGCTTGAGGTATTAGACAGTTAATACTAACGCACAAAAAACTTAAAACTATGGCAATATATTGAAGGCATTATGCTGTACAACGACGACAACTAATCCAAATTCAAGTGTTGATCAGTTCCATGCTGCTACTAGCGGAGCGATAAATAAAGCACTTAATTAATCATGACCCAATTACTCAACGGAAACTACAGATCTGGCTTTGAGCAGTTTCATGTAGGAACTATTTTCTTTCAACCGAACTCCATCCGCCATCCAACATAAAAATGCTCAGAAGGTCTGTGGATTTTCTTGAGTAACCAGGTCATGATTTCTGGAAAGAGACCAGTTTTTCAAATGTACTTTTTTGGCGATTAAATTGGAGAGACAGCAGACATCTCTATGGTCGATATCGCCAACACTATGCAACTCACACCAAAACAATCTAGACGATGAATAGAACTACAGGTAAGAGGAATATTTTGAATTTGGGGGTGAAATCTCTCTTTAAAAAAAGTGGCAAATAGTGCCACAGAGAGGGGCAGGTCAGCCAACCTTTATTAGTGATCTGAGGAGCCCCCCTCTGGCCCCGGGCCGGTTAACACGTCTGTGCGTGGCCTCTCACCATAGGAAGGCGCCTTTCATCAACTCAAGAATGCCGGGGCCCAAAATAGAAATACTCGACTTTTTCAGTTTTGAATCATCACGAGTGCTCCCAACACAGCTGGATCACTTTTCTACATTATGTACGTTTTCTTCAACCAAGCAAGTGAAAAACAGCAGGTGACTGACACTAAATGAGAACTCAGGCTCTATTTGACAACATACTCATACATGCATGAAACAGACAAAGGGCCCCTAACACCTGTCCCGCCATTTACATGCTTGACACATCAGGGGCCAGACGCATAAACGACACGAAAGCACAAAAACCATGCGAACACCTTTTCCCACACTAAACTGGAGTTTATGAAGGAAGAATGTGCAGTGAGAATGTGAAGATGATTTAAACTGAGATCGCTGCAGGTGATATGATGATGTGATACATGATGACAGATTTAATATAAGTTGAGGGACGTAAAACACTGTTTTGAGGTTGTTTGCTCTATAAAATGTCAATCAAAGGCATATTCATAAAGATCATTTTAAATGATTTGTAAGTGCTAAGGTTCATTGTTATTTTTATTTACATTCATCTCCCTGTTAGTGATCACAGTTTTTTTCGGCTGAAGCACTCTGTAAAGTCAGATTAAACGTGAGCACTATGAATTAATCACTGATAATTGTTCTAATATTTTAAAATAATAATGATTATTGAGATGTTACGGCCATGAAATGTGATGACTTAGTGGTTTGGACATTTCAGGCTGTGACTGCTATAGTGACAGATGCTCTGGCACCATTAGAAAACCTCGCTGATGTGACACCGTCATTGAAATTGCATATTTACTGTATTTCTCATTGACAAGTCGATATGTGAATGTTTTTTTTTAATCTGCAGGAACCCCAGAATATTATCTGTACATAAATTGTTAGGAGAGAAGTATGACCCAGTGGTCCAACATGGACCATACAGGACGTCTTTAACACCGTACCTTGTCTGTTGATCTCATTCTGCAGAAGCTCCTCCATCGCTTCCTCTTCAGCGATGTCCAGCGGCGTCTCACCTTCACTATTCACAACTCCTACATTGGCACCCTGGCTGATCAGATACCTGCAACAACAACACATTAAGGTTTGAACTAAGATTATATTTATATAAACATCCTTATAAAATTGTCCAAAGTGGTCTTACTCTGAAAGAGATTTGCGTCTGGTGGATTTTTAAAAAAAATTTTTAAAGTTTGAGGTCAAACTGGAGCCTCTGACAGGGTGAAAAGAAACTGAGGTAGGGTCAACTGTCACTTCCTTTAACTGGCAAGGAAACAGTTGAAGGACAGGAGCTGTGTAATGCTGCTTTTGGTTCAGCGCCAAAATGGATTGACACGAGATAACACTCTGCATCTCCTGTTTTGCCTGTCATATCTTCCCAACATGTTGAGGCCAAACTAAATTTATTTACTGATAGAGCTGCAATGATTACATGGTTAACTTAGTAGTCGATCAAAAGAAAATTAATCACCAACTATTTTCATAAAAGATCTATTGTTTCTGTCATTTTTGCAAGTAAAAATGTCAAACATTTGCTGGCTCTAGCTTCTTAATGTGAACATTTTCTGCTTTTGTTTGTCATTTAAATTCAGAGGTTTGGGGTTTTGGACTGTTAGTTGGACAAAAGAAGCAATTTGAAGACGTCACTTTGGGCTCTGGGAAATTGTTATTGACATTTTTCCCCAATTTTGACATATATAAACTAAATGATTAATTGTGAAAATCTGCAGATTAAAGAAATAACAAAAACAATCATTAGTTGCAGCCCTATTCACCCATAATAGTGTTTGCATGGGGGAAATTAATTACAATAATTAAATGCTTGATTATCTATTGCAAAGTTTTTGTCATTTTATTCTATACTGCTTAAAATCCTATATAAGACATGCAAAAATTAATATCCCCCCCAAAAAAAATTGAGTAAAAGGGTCCTGTCTATAGAGACAAGAGCATACCAGTAATGCACAAGTCCTGTACTGGTGTTCAGCACACACTGAACTTACAGCACACACTGAACTTACAGCACACACACTATATGACAAAGGTAAATAACCATGGTCTGTGTTCAAATAAGTATGATGCTAATGGATCCTAAGCCACATAGTGTGTTTAAATTGCAGAGGGTCTGTGCAAACAGAGCGGACTCGCCACACCTACAGAATAAAGACAAAGAGGCGTCTGAATGAGGAGTGGCACAAAGCCAGACAAGGCATGGATGTTTACCATTCTTTGGGTTTTACACTAAACTACCGTCTGGTTCATCTTATAGTACGTAACTGCTGCTATAGATTCAACTAAAGCATTAATTACTCCCAATCACATGCTTTGTACTGGAGAGGTTAAGTGGTGCTTGCTTCAGCAAGAAGTTGCTGATGACAAGGCAGTTTTAAGGGAAAATTTTAATTTTAGAGATGATTTAGTTTAAACATCAAGTTTTGGGCCTTGTTCAGACAGCCACACCAAATCGTTTTTTGGCATATCCAGATTGATTTTAGGAAGTCTCGAGCAAAAAAAAACAGATACAAGTGCAATTTTTTCAAATTGGACCCAAACCTCATGTGAAGGTGGTTTGAAATGCCACTAAAGGTTTCAACACAGGCGCCTCAGTCCGGCCGCTCAAATCGGATTTCAAAGTGTCTTTGACCACAACACACTTTGACAACGAGATCAAATCCAGAGTGACCAAGTTTTAAACAGATTCATGCTGCTCCAAGCAGAGTGACAAATCAATAAACAGAGTGATAAATATATTATGACCCAGTTTCTCAAAAAACAACAAACCACAGACTTTGTTGAAAAAAAACTAGAAACTCACAGTTTCATGTAGGAATTATTTTCTTTCTACCGAACTACACCCGCCAATCATATCACCGTGCAGAAGACAGCGTGCATCTACTCATGGATGAGAGACTTGTGACAGCGTGAGATGTAAACATTAATGGCGTCCTCCTTGGCTGAGTTGTTACGTTAGCTAGCTCAGTGGTGCTAGGTGAGCTAGCAGCAGATGCACGCTTCCTTCTGTGCAGTGATATGGTTGGCGGGTGTAGTTTAGTTCAAATAAAATACATCAAATTGCTCTCAACAAGATCTGAGGATTATTTGGAGTAACTGGATCATGGTTTTTGGAAAGAGACATTGCTCTCGTGTTTTTCAAAAAAAAAATTTTTAGCGCACTGAGCACCACAAGCCGAGAGTCATCAATTTCCATTATATTAGATTGAAAACATAAATCGCCAACGCTCACACCAAAAAAATCTTGATTGATGAATAACAATACAAGTAAGAGGAAAAATATGTTTTTGATTTGAAGTGAACTGTCCCTTTAAACCTCCATAAATTATTGCTGACAACCAAATTTTAACACTGTATCAAAGGCCACTTAGTGATTTAACCCTTTGTATTTTCGTCTCCCCAACAGAGATTCAAGACCATTTTACCCATTCAACATGTTGGCTTCAGCTGCTTCCCATTAAAGCCGCGGTGAGACTCAGGCCCTTCTCATTAGGCCAACACACCACTTGAAACACACTCAGCGCTTATGACTTCCCCCCAAATGGCAACTTACTTCAGTTACGTCTCAAAGTTTTATATCTTCTTGATTGGACTTTCTATTCCGCCTATTTTGGTTCAGCTTTACTAGGTTTGATGGCTTTGTGGTCTGGAGCCCCACTGTGGGATTTCGAACCCAACCCTACCATTAGATGGCTGTGGTGACACTCAGAGATACAGTCCTGCTCTGGAGTTCCCGTTACTGTGAATGAGGATGCTGGGATTAAAAATGGGTCTACTGAGAGCTCACCGCCCACATCAGGTTGCAGAGTTTCACTCCATGGCATGATGTCTCCATTAGTCACCCGTATCAGGCCAACCACTTGACCTTTTCAGTCATTGTCTGACAACAAAAAACTTCTTGTTTTCTGTAATACTAGCCAGTGCTGATGCTGGGTTCATGAGGCCTACTGGACACAGTATTGCTGCGTCTGAGACGTCAAAAACACTAAAATATTTCAGAACTGCGTTGACATTTTTAATACAGCAGTTCGTGTAGAATTTGCCTGTAGATCTTCTTTTCATCAAAGTTAAATCTAAGGCTTTTTAAAAAAACTTTTTTTAACACCACTCTGAGTGAAATTTAAAAAAAAACATTATAATAACCAAAAATAAAAAATCACGAACCAACATCAATTACTAGTTAAGATTAGGGACAAGCATTGGATTTATTACCTTGTACCTCATTTTAGTCATGCAGCAAAACTCTTATGGGTTAATGCAAAAGGCATAAACTAATTTCTTAAAAAGTATATGTTACCAGAAATTTTAAGATTTTACAATGCAATATTTGAAAAAAAAAAAAAAATTATAAAATCATGCTTTCAATGTCTCAGCGTTTTGAAAGACTTTTGAAAGACTGATTTAAGAGATTTAAATAAAAATGAAAGCTGTGTTTTCAGATTAATGAATTCAATGCTTTTCAAGGCTTTTTAATGATCTACAGGAACCCTGATTACAACAATAATAGCGGGCTGGAATTTGCCTGGTAGCTTTTTTGTACAAAAGCCAAATGTTTATCTCCCTACAAGCAGTTGCACTTTCTTTTTGGGAAAACATCAATAGTAGGGATAAACCTGTAGCCAGGTTCCTGTAATGTAACACAGAAGTAAAGCAGGTCACAGCACACTCCCAATATGCTGAACAATGAGTACAACTGAGCTCCTTCAGCCCCTTTAGCCTATTTAAATATTCTCTGATAACATCTCCCTGTGAGCAGTCCTCTTACCTGAAAAGGACTCAGGGCAAGAAAATACTACAGAGCAACTCTAGAGCTCGATTCCAGTTATAGTGGCCTGATCTCTCCATATTTGATTACATCACTCTGACAATGTGTGTCTAAGCTATCAAATGCACTGCCGCTCCTGTCAAAATGTGTCGAGAACTGCGTGCTGCTGAAAACGATGGCTTCTGACGTGTTGATTGTGGCGTGCTAGTTGCAATGCCCATGGGCGGTATACAGGTGCCAACTGGCAGTTGTTGACAATGTTGAGGGATTCAAAAGAAATTTGTCCAAACAATGTTACAACAAATGGTAAAACTGGTTAAGAGTGCTTCTGCGCAGCCTTAACAAGTAAGTGGGGAAGTGCAAAATAACTACTTAGGGCATGGTTGCACCTTTAATTTACAGCCACTACAAATGCTTGAATTTGCCAGTGACAGGCTCAGATTATTTATCTAAGTGTCTGACAACTTATGGATAGAATCCCTACAGAGACAGACCTTTTTTGGTTAAAGAGTAAGTAACCTTTTAGTTTAACCAGAAACAGCTCAGAAAATTGCTATTGTCAAACTCACCAGATATTTTTATCACTGTAAAACACACTCCATTCAAAGGTGACAGAAACAAAGTAAAACTAACAAAAAGGGTTTATGTTTGTCTTTCCACTGTCCCAATAATCACCAACTCTGGTTTGGTTAAAATAACCCCTTACTTCACACATTTAGTTGTGTAAATATGCAAGCTCTGGTGGGTTTGGACGCTGAATGACATCAAGCATGCCCCAAGCGGTTAAACTGCAGCGTGTTTTGATGCTGCCAACTGCAGCACTCTTGCTTAATACTGGACCAATTACAAAAACTGTTGTTCCCATTAGTTACTTAGTGATACAAAAACATGCATACCCTTCAAGGTTGCATAGCACCCCATTCTGGTTTCTGCATTTATTGTTACATTGTTTTGACAAATTTCCTTTGAATCCCTTAAATCCTCAACGAGTGCCAATTGGCATCTGTGTACACTATAAATGCCCATGGGCATATCAGCTCACATGCAAGAATCAACACGTCAAAAGCCATCATTAAACACAGAAGCAGCTCTCGTCACATTTTGACAGGAGCAACAGCGCATCATAGCAGCTGGACCTTAAAACAGGAACCTTATTAACCCTACCACACTGATGTTTTCACACAAACTGAACTGCAAGGTTCATAAATGTGCTGCTATAAAAAAACAAAAAAATATGCTAGATACAAAACAGGATGTGAGGATGAGGTTGCAGAGACCTGATGAAACAGATACTGCTGCTTCTTAGAAACAGGCCTCTCAGTACTTACTCTGCTATGTCCAGGTATCCACAGGAAGCTGCAGCGTGGAGGGGGATCCAGCCCTCATTATCAGGCTGGTTGATGCTGGCTCCATGTTCCACCAGGAAAGTCACCATGTCGACATTGTCATCTATGCATGCCTGAGAGAGGACAGAAAGAAGAGGACGTAAGGCCACTGCAAGAAGCGCAGAGCATGACCTACCCTGCGTGTCTATGTGGAAATGCACACATACATATGAGCTTATGCCTGTGCTATAGTTACACACAGCTTGCATAGAAGTAGCATTGCACTGTGTGATTGCTTGCCACATGCGTCCAGAATTGTTGGGGAATTCTGGCAGCCGGAGCATTCCCAAAATGCCTCCACATAACAAGAGTGCTTGAAATACCACAAAGCGTAGTACTGCTGATGGAGGCAGTGAGGTACTGGGACTATATGCTGCTGCTGCTTTATGCAAAAAGAAAGACAATTCATTTACACTTTGAAAGA